>NC_134398.1:124543002-124843002 GCF_050003625.1 Haematobia irritans | reverse complement strand
TGGTCTTAGACCAATATTTCGATGTGTTACAAACGGAATGACAAAATTAATATAACCCCCGTTCTATGGTGGAGGGTATAAAAAAGTCACCGTTGCAGTTATCTGATTCGCAAGCACCTAAATGAAACACATCTGAAATACAAGGCTGTCGCAACCTGTCAGCCAGTGTATGATGAATGTAGTCTTTACATGGTTAAGATAGTTTTTTCCGGTGTAGTTTTCGGTAGAACACTATTAATATAGTGAGTTTTTTTGTAGCATTAAAAAATGTTTGGAAATGAAAGAAACTTATTTCAATTTCACCATATACATATGATTGGTGGATATTCCCAAAAGGTTAACATTATCATCTACACGCAAAAAAATAATTCTTTCCTCCCAAACGAAATTTTAGACAAACAAAGTTCGTTTCTCATTTGCTTTAAGAAAGTTTATTTGGAAGATCGACTCAAAATTTCACCACGACCCAGAACCTATATACTTTATGTGGTCTTAGACCAATATTTCGATGTGTTACAAACGGAATGACAAAATTAATATAACCCCCATTTTATGGTGGAGGGTATAAAACAGTCACCGTTGCAGTTCTCTGATTCGCAAGCACCCAAATGAAACACATCTGAAATACAAGGCTGTCGCAACCTGTCAACCAGTGTATGATAAATGTAGTCTTTACATGGTTAAGATAGTTTTTTTCCGGTGTAGTTTTCGGTAGAACACTATTAATATAGTGAGTTTTTTGTAGAATTAAAAAATGTTTGGAAATGAAAGAAACTTATTTCGATTTCACCATATGCATATGATTGGTGGATATTCCCAAAAGGAAAACATTATCATCTACACGCAAAAAAATAATTCTTTCCTCCCAAACGAAATTTTAGACAAACAAAGTTCGTTTCTCATTTGCTTTAAGGAAGTTTATTTGGAAGAAAAATATATACTTTTTGTGATAAACGTTTATTCTTTTCCAGGATGTAAAAACAATTTCATAAAGACTAACTAAATACTAACAAAAAAAAAATAATTTCTGCCTAATTGCATTTTCCCTCACATCTTTCTCACTTCCACGACGTTTTTTAGTTCTTAGCACCTTTTTCTGTAATACAAATAATGTAATAGAAATTATTCGATTTTATAAATTTTTTAAATTTTACCTTTCGACTGAACGGAGAATCGAACCGAGGACCATGCAATTTGTAAGCCAATACACTATCCACTGGGCTATGTATCTGCTATTGTCATCAATAGACAATTATCGTTATAAGTTATATTTATATAGCATAGTTTTCCGCGCCCACGACTTATCAGATTCTGGATTTATAAGAACCATTTTTGTTTGAGTTTTAGAGGAATCATTAACATCTCTTGTAAGTGCTCAAGAAAATTATAAAATAACGTCTTGATTTGAAATCTTAAATCTGTAGAAGTAAAATCTGGAAATTTTACATTGAGTTTCAAGCAATTTTCATGATCAGTGCGCCTTCTACACCCTCAAGAAGTGAAGTCGGTCTATATGGAGGCATTACCAAATGGACCGATAAAAACTTAATCCGATACACGTTTTTGTGAGCCTAAAATACAAGAATATTTACAATATCAGGCAAATCAGATAAAAACTACGGTTTCTAGAAACCCAAGGAGTTAAATGGGGAGATGGTTCTTATGGGGGCTATACTAAAATATGGACCGATACTCACCGTTTTCGGCACACCTCTTTATGACCCGAAAATACCTCTAGATCTCCAATTTCAGGCAAATAGGATAAAAACTTCGGATTCTAGAAGCCCAAGAAGTAAAATCGGGAAATCGGTCTATATGGGGGCTATACCAAAATATGGACCGATACTCACCTCTTTATGGTCCTAAAATACCTCTAGATTTCCAATTTCAGATAAATTGGATAAAAACTACGGTTTCTATAAGCCCAAGACCCCAAATCAGGAGGTCGTTTTATATGGGGACCATACCAAAACATGGACCGATACTCACAATTTTTGGCACACGTATTTGTGGTCATACAATACCTCTAGATTTCCAATTTCAGGTAAATTGAATAAAAACTCCGGTTTCTATAAGCCCAAGAAGTAAAATCGGGAGATCGGTCTATATGGGGGCTATACCAAAATATGGACCGATACTGACAATATAATGCATTTGGACGTCAATTGCCTGTTTCGGTATCAGGCTAACATGTAATATAATAAGCAACGATGAGCCCGTCGTAAAACTAGGAAAAACACGACTAATGTACGCGTTAGAATTGTTGTTGTATCCTGGAAACCAGTTTCTGTTAATTGTCATATGTTGTAGTTGACTGTAGAAACAATAAGCATTGTTCGACTGTTCACCACTTAGGTGAATTCCAACAAATTAGCTTTCTAAAAATAAATTTCGTGTTGTTGCATTACTATGTAACAAAACGAAATAAAAATAAGATTAAGGGACTCGTAAGTTATATGAAAAGATGATGTACAGTGGGAGAAAAGATGTTTCAATTTGTAAGAGGAAATTTCCCAAATGTTTTCTCCATAAGGAGTTAGCATAAAGGGCCCAAAATTGAGTTATCTCTCCCAGCCAGATCTATACTAAAGGCTGTGGAAAGGTTCATTCGCCCGAACCGAAACATGTACAGTCCAGGCGTGTATAGATTGGTATCTGGCGTTTTCTTTTCAATGGCTCTATTAACCATGTTCCTTAATCTATGTCTGTCCATAAAGCTCGAAAAATAATTGTATAATTAGATTTTGGCACACGTATTTGTGGTCCTACAATACCTCTAGATTTCCAATTTCAGGTAAATTGAATAAAAACTGCGGTTTCTATAAGCCCAAGAAATAAAATCGGGAGATCGGTCTATATGGTGGCTATACCAAAACATGGACCGATACTCACCATTTTTGGCACACAACAGACAGACAGACGGACATCGTTATATCGTCTTAGAATTTCTCCCTGATCAAGAATATATATAGTTTATATAGTCGGAAATCGATATTTCGATTTGTTACAAACGGAATGACAAACTTATTATACCCCCGTCACCATTCTATGGTGGTGGGTATAAAAATACTGCGTCACGTGAAACGGTACCCTTTTGTGACGTCATCCGCCTTAAAAAAAAACAATATCAACTTGATCTGGATACATCAACAATACAGTATATGCTCCTGAAGAATGATTTAAAGGCAAGAAATCCACGTAAAGTGCCCCTTCTATGAAAGCGCAACATAAAACAACGACTAGAATTTGCAAACGAACGTAAATTGGCCTCTATCTAAATGGCGCAATATTTTGTGGCCGGATAAGACCAAAATTAATCTATTCAGTTCAGATCGAAGTTGTCTTTATTTTTGGGTCTTCGAACTTGAAAACAACAAGTTCGATCTGAATTGAATAGATTCATTTTGGTCTTATCCGGCCACAAAATATTGCGCCGAAATAAACGAAATGGACTGTGTTGTTGGTTCAAAAATTTTTTTATTTTTTTATTGAAGAAATAAAAATTTTGTAACAAACGATTTTTTTTTGTGAAAAAAAATACAATTTTCGAAGAAATTCATACAAAAATATTATTTTCAATAAAATCTCCGTAAGCGAATAGACACATGGCGATAAGAACAAGAGCCGAGAGATGATACATTACTATATAACAAATCGTGCTTTCATGTAAATCACTAACCTATAAGAATCCATTGGCAAATTTCTCAAAAATTTCCCATTTGTTCCGCAGTGCAATTTTGATCATAATAAAATAATTTTGTTCACCTCCAACGTTATGTTGCATTGATTGTTATCATCGTTTTTAGCAAAGTCAAATTATAACTTGCCGCTTTAGTAGCGTTAAGAAATGCATAACCCTAAAACAAACATTAAAATTTCTTTTATGTTTCATGCACCACATAATGCAGTAGGCGCGTGCAAGTTTCTTTTCACCGCTTACCATGAGTCTAATAGCTTTACTCTTGGATGACTGCTTTTCTTTTATTGAAGTGTTAGTGGGCGTATCTTTTGACTATGATTGTCAGTTAATTAACAGAAATAAATTGCAAGCTCTTCATGTTTCTTGCCATTTCTCATTGTAATACATTTTCTTATCCCTTTTCCTTAAGCGGAGACACAAATCATTGTCTCTTAGACGATTCGTACAAGGTAGCGGGTTCATTACATCAAATCGACCCGATTGATCTAGCGTATCAGCTAGAGGTTTCCTTCATGTGTTAGATGTTTTTTTTTCAGACAAGATGAAATGCGTAAGATTGACATTTGACAAAAAGCGAATTGGAGATAAATGGATGAAATTAAATTTAAGGGTAACCGAATTTGGGCAATAACACAAGGTAAAGTACTATCTTTGACCATATTGAAATGTTATAGAGCTAATAACCCCAGCAAAAAATTTTAAGAAATCTAGAAGCAGTAAAAAATTTCCTTAAATACTGTATGCGCTAATATTCAGCGCATACTTTTTTGCTTACAAAAGAAGGAAGAAAAAATCGTCGATATTTAATTCATGCTGATTCGGAAACAAGAAAGTAAAGGACATACGATTTAATGCATAAGTAGTATAAGAGAAGGGCTACCGCCCCCATTAAAAATATCATATTACAAAGAGCGTTAATTTGTTAATGGAGTGTTTAATTATGTGTGAAAAAGTGTCCTAAAGAGGGTGTGAGGTTACATTTAATAGGGTGTTAAGTGATGTGGGTCGGTATGACTATGCGCCTGTGCACTTGAATCCCTATGGGGTAGTGTTAAAATATGTGCACCTGTGCATAGAAATGTGCGTGTGTGAAGTGATATGGGTCGGTATGACTATGCGCCTGTACACTTGAATCCCTATGGGGTGGTTTTAAACTATGTGCGCCTGTGCATAGAAATGTGTGGGTCGGTAGGACTATGCGTCTGTCCACAATACACTTGAATTATTTTTTTGTATTTCTAAATATATGGGTCTCTGCTATATTAAAAAATATGTGTGCATGTGTGGTCTATAGGATAATATATGTATATGCCTTGAAAACGCTAGGTGTTATGTGATGAGGATATAAACGAGCATGCGTCTGTGTAATGGATTAATTTGTTGGTCTTTGGAAATGTATGTGTCTATGCTGCCTTAAAAATATGTGCGCCTGTAATTTAGTCAGAACTCTTCTGTGAAGGTTAACGATTATGGGAAAATGTGCATTTTAACATATGTGGATGCGTTAAATTTCGAAAATTTAATGTAAAACTAGTATTTATCGATTGAAACTCTTCTGTGAAGGTTAACGATTATGGGAAAATGTGCATTTTAACATATGTGGATGCGTTAAATTTGGAAAATTTAATGTAAAACTAGTATTTATCGATTGAAACTCTTCTGTGAAGGTCAACGCACAAGGGAAACTATAAATATTTTGATGCATGCGTGTGCAGGAAAATTTTGAAGTGGTTTATTTCGTATCCATGTGTGTAAACCTTTTATCAAGGTCAACGCACAAGGGAAACTATAAATATTTTGATGCATGCGTGTGCAGGAAAATTTTGAAGTGGTTTATTTCGTATCCATGTGTGTAAACCTTTTATCAAGGTCAACGCACAAGGGAAACTATAAATATTTTGATGCATGCGTGTGCAGGAAAATTTTGAAGTGGTTTATTTCGTATCCATGTGTGTAAACCGAGATTGAAAATCTCACACTTTCAAGAATTTGTTTATTTTTTCTTTGTTATGTCATATAGTGGAGACCAACACGTGTGGTCTAAACTGCAAGACACTGCATGTCTATGAATTCCGTATGCGGTTAATCTTAAGTGAGAAAAAAACTATATTTGATACTAAAAAATTCTCTTTTCTCTCTAAATATACAAATTTCTCTTCTCTCAAATTATTTGAGAATCGTCTTTTTTCAAATACGTTTTTTAAACATTTGTCTGGAAACTATTTTTTAGTCTTCTTTCAACTTTCCCTAAAACGGTTCGTGTTTTCCTTAAGTCGTGTTTTTAAAAATTGGTTAAAAACTAAAATTATATTTTATTCTCCACAAAGAAAAAAATTCGTCTACATTTTTTTACAATGGCAGTACATAACATTGATTCCCTATTCCAACGGATTACAAGCAACAAAGCTGGACTCATTTGTACTTTCAACTCGCTGAGTAATAAGAAAATTTTACATCTCAAAGATATGGAGCTGGATAAAATATATAATATTGAAGGGGCTTATAGAACCTGTACAAAGTATGGTGACTCTATTCTACTTATTCTGGAAAATCACGTCATATATTTGCCCAAAAGATACAATTCTCTGTCTAATGAAATGATTGATCGCATATCTGGTGGATCCTTTGCTATTTCTAAGAAGGCTTCTGTGGATAAGGATGGTAATTCTGATTTTAATCTAGAGCTGAAAGAAGTCATCAATTCACCAACACGTTTTTCTAATTTCTATAAGTAACATAAATGTGAATTTGAAAATAAAATGAAAATAAATAAAATAATGAAAATCAAAAATTTTTTCTTCTATTTTGAAAATATGTGGTGTGTTATGAAATACATTGAAAAAGGGTATTAGTCGTTTTTAGAGTCCTCAATTGTAAAGATGTATTCAGTGCAACCAGAATATAAGAAATTGGAAAGAGAAGACGAACGTTTGAAAACGTTTCAAAATTGGCCATTAAAAATTATAGATTGTAAAATGTTGGCCATGTTAGGCATGTTTTACATGGGAGATCTGGATAAAGCAAAATGCTATTTTTGTGGAATTGAAATCTATGGGTGGTTACCTGATGACTGTCCATTAAGGGAACATTTGCGATGGTCACCAAGCTGTTTATTGTTAAGACGATATCCAACATCAAATATATCCTTAAATCCTGAAATATTAAATTCTTTGCTCCCCCCCACCTTCTTTTGATGTATGTGGTAAATGGAAACAATTTTAAAAATATTGTAACCTATAGAAAATTAATAAATATAAAAAATAAATAAAAAATATATATATGTTTTTGTTTTTTTTTGTTTAATTTTATTTTTCTTCCAATAAATCTTTGATACAGGGAATGTTGTGTTCTATAAAGTCAACAATTTTAAACAAGTTATTGAGTGAACATTTATATCTTACACCACTGTGATTAGTGCAAGTGGTGAAATAATTTTTAATTTTTTTTAAATTTATTATATTTCCTAAATCTATGATGGTTGTGTTGATATAACGTTCCAAAAAATCTTTCTTTGCACGTCCCACAAGAAAAATACATTTGTATTTGTTGAGAGGGGCTAGAACGTCACCAATACTGCAATAATCTAAAGAGCCATCTCGCCAATCCAATCCATTGATAAATTTTTTACAATAAATATTCTTTTTATACCCATCTTTTTTTAGCTCTCTACTATCAAAAGGGGGTCGAAACAAAAAGTTATTTGGTGTTGAAGAAGATCCACACATAAACGATAACTCCTTCATATATATACATTTATCATTTCCGTGGCAGTATTGGAAGTCTACAACCGCAATATCTTCTCTTTTGAAAGTTGACATTTTTAATAATTGATACCAGTAAAACACAATGTTCAAGGAGGTGGTTTATATTTCTTTAGAAGCAGATACTTCAAGCATAAATGACCACAATTGAATGTATTAAATTTTTGAGTTCTATTATAATTATATGTTAAGTTGTTCCCAAGATATTTTACAACTTCAAGCGGTGGTTGAAGATTCCCGAAACTATCATAGTATTCGACTTCTTTATAATTTTTACTGTAAGCTACCCAGTGTGTACCGGAACCATTTTGAGTATCCAAGTTAATAATACCACATTCTCTGTTATGGGTTGTTTTTGGTAATTTATCGCGCATGTAAACTCCTCTAAAAAAGGGTATGAATTTTTTACCAAAACAATTCAAATCAAAATTTGTGAGTGCTCGTTTGGGCAGCTTTTCTAAAAGTTTTTTGGAGCATTATTTGTATAGATTCCAAATCCAGTTTTATAAGGTTTGAGGAAAAGTCCTTTTCCAACTGCTATTGCTTCCATGGTTTTATTGTGTCTAACACTCTCTTCGAGTTCTTTTTTTGCATTTTTTGTAGCAATTATAGCTTTTGCTATGGCAGAGCCTCCAGACGATAGTGCTCCCAATGCTCCAAGACCTGTCAGAATGGGTACCAGTGGAAGGAATCCACCAATTTTTGGGACGTTTATAACTCGTGGTACTAGAGCTTTTGATTTTTTCCCATGAAGTGATTTTTGAAAAACTTTTCTGGCTATTTTGATAGCGCTATTAATATCTAATGGTTTTTCGTTCTTCAAAACAATAGTTGCGTTTTTAATTGCTTTATGAAATAATCTTTCACCACATTTAGTATTTTTTTTTTTTTTGGTTTCAATCCCTAAACCAAATTTTGCTTTTGCTTTCATTATGTTAGTTACGACGTAGGCGCTAATTTTTTCCCCTATAGAACTATTTTCAGCTTTGACTCTATTCCAAGCTCTTTCCGCAAGTTCTCTATCAGCCTGATTCCGATGATTTAAATTGTCGCTTTTTGAATATTCAATATCATGTACTCGACAAGCCTCATCCAATGGGTTTATACCTTTATCTCCTCTTTCCAAACGGGTCTTTAATTTTGTACCTGGTCCACAGAATTGGTAACCAGGAAGGTGAAGCTCAATGGGTAGTTTATTTATAATTGTATTCAGAAGACCTCTTCCATGAACGTACCGTTTTGAAATAGGTTTCTTCCCTTTATATACAATCATTTTATACTAAATTTTATCCTAAATGTATGAAAAATAATTTTATATAAAGATTAAAATCATCTATAAAAGGTTTAGTAATGAAAATGCATCTTGTTAAGCAACAATCAAATATCGTGGTGAGAAATTTGGATTTCACAGAATCACACAAAAAAAGACATAGTGAACTTCTGCCAAATTCGATTAGAGCTCTGATAGTAGGTCCCTCTAATTGTGGCAAGACCAATGTTATGATAAGTCTAATAGAGAGCGCAAACGGATTAAAATTCAGAAATTTATATATTTATTCAAAATCTTTATATCAACCAAAATATGAATACTTACAGAAACTTATTACTTCTGTGAAAGGAATGGGTTATTTTACATTTTCAGACAATGCTGATGTTATTCAACCAGATAATATAAAACCAAATTCCATAATAATATTTGATGATGTAGCATGTGAAAAACAAAACAGCATTAGATCATACTTTTGTATGGGTCGACATAAAAATGTAGACTCTTTTTATTTATGTCAAACCTATACAAGAATTCCGAAACATCTAATTCGCGATAATGCAAACATGATTATCATGTTCAAACAGGATGATCGGAATCTGAGAAATATATATAACGATCACGTTGGGAGTGACATGAATCTGGAAAAATTTGTGGATATTTGTCGTGAATGCTGGAAGGATAAATATGGCTTTCTTGTAATTAGTAAAGATGATGAATTCCATAATGGACGATATAGAAAAGGCTTTGATATTTTTATACAACTTTAGTTATAATTACACTCTTATATATAGAGGACGTTAAGGTTTTGCTTATAGAAGATTACATCTAGTAATACAAACTAAGTTAAAATGGAAGAATCAATTTTGAAACAATTAGTAAAATCACGAAACATTTTGAAGAAAAAGTTCCAAAGCCTAAAAATGGGTGAGGAAGAGACAATTAAAGGGTTACAAAATACATTTAAACCCTTAACTGAACCTCTTAACAAACTTGTAACATTAACAAACGAAAATGTTCACAATAATTCCTTAATAAAACCTGAACAAAATACGGAGATAAAAAATATATATGCAAAACGTCTTATTACTAGCACACCACATAAAACGAAAAACCAAGAGAGTGTTGGTAGAAATATTATTAAAAGCGAAAAATCTAATATGGATAGTACAATTTATCCTAATAATGATGAAATGAACTCACAAGGAATTTCGGAACAAGGAGATGATGAAACATTTTATTCACAGGATGAAAGTAGTATGACTTTATCCTTTATGAAGAAAAATAATAAGTTGGATACAGTGTTTGGACCTAATATAGATAAAAATGGAGAATGGAAGTTTGGTAACCAAGATCTACATGTAAATAATGAAAAAATTATTATTGGAACTCAACGGTGGCATTTTACACCAGGATTATTTGACTTGCTCTTCTCAAAACATCCTAAAAACTATGATTCTACAGAACTGGATATTTATAAAACTATATTAAAAAACACAAATGCTCACAGAGTAAATTTTGATCCGAATGGTAGGATAAAATCAAACAAAGGGTACAAGTACAAAAATATTATAAAAAAGATAATTGATACACACATTGGTAAAGGATTAATGACATTAAATTTGCAAAAACCCTGCTATATATACTGGGATGATCCTAACGAGTTAGTAGATCGTTTGAAGCTCTTGTTAGCATCACAACAAGCTGGTAATAATAATCATTCCAATGAAATTGTATCAATTATTGAGGAATTGCGCGAAGCAAATATAATAAAGTAAAAAAGAAAACAAAATATTAATAAATTTTTAAAACCTATGACCGTTGACAAATTTGGACATTATCAGCAACGTTACCGGGATAAACAACGGCAAAATGTTTCGCAATTTTTGGGGATCACTCTGGACTCACATAACAACCTTAATGTCCAAAATAAAAAAATTAAAAACCTTGCTCCCCCAACAGGACCCACAGACGCAGTCAACCAAACATATTTATATTCACAAATGCAGTACATACGAGAAGATTTCCAGAGAGATTTAAATAATGAAATAACAAAACTTCGGGAAGAAATATCTCAAATTGAACACAGCATTTTAGATTTGTTTGAATTCTTAAGACTTGGGGATAACTCAGCTCACATATAATTTAGTTTAATATCGTATGATTGTATACAATGATGGAGAAAAGGAATGTAGTAAATGAACTACATACACAAGCTCGTAGAAATTTTAAAAAACGCAGGGTTATAATGAAAGGAATTGATGACCTATGGCAGGCTGATTTAGTGGAAATGGGTGCTTATTCGAACCAAAATAATGGATATAGATTTCTGCTCACTGTTATCGACACATTTTCAAAGTTTGCATGGGCTGAAGCCATTAAATCAAAAAAATCTATTGATGTGTGTGAAGCATTTCGAAAAGTATTGGAGTGTGGAAGAAAACCTAAAAACTTACAAACTGATGATGGAAAAGAATTTTTTAATAAAGAATTTGATGTATTAATGAAAAACTACTCAATAAATCACTACTCAACGTACAGCGTAATGAAAGCTTCGATTGTAGAACGATTCAATAGAACTTTAAAAGGTATGATGTGGAAGGAGTTTAGTTACAATGGAACATACAAATGGTTACACATTTACAAAAATTTGGTTAAGCAGTATAATGAGAAAAAACATCGCACCATAAACATGATTCCTGCCAATGTTAACTCTTCAAACGAAAAATATTTGCTAAACACAGTGTATAATCATTTGAAAATTTTTAAACCATCACGATTTCATATTGGAGATCACGTTCGCATTAGCAAGTATAAGCATATATTTGAAAAAGGATATACACCCAACTGGACCACTGAGATTTTTAAAATACGCTCTATTCAAAATACAAATCCAACTACATATCTCTTGGAAGACTATAAGGGAAATCCAATAAAAGGTGGATTCTATAAAGAAGAACTTTTGAAAACAAAGTATCCTGATATATATCTTGTAGAAAAAATATTAAAAAGTAAGGATAATAACGTCTTTGTGAAATGGTTGGGTTTTCCCAAAGAACATAATTCCTGGATAAATAAAAATAATATACTCTAAATTTACTATATAAACAATAAAATTTATTAAAAAATTAAGTACCTTTTGTGTTTTATTTATTCGTATTCCAAACTTCATTATGTTAAGAACACTAACTTTGAGCGGAAAAACTTCAACTTTGCATTCAGTTTATTCCCCTTCTATAGACTTATCAGATAATGAGTATGAATGTTGTCTAATTGATTTCCAGTCATATAATTCGATTCCAAACGTGGACAATGATAATAATCTCTTCCATATCGGAGATGATACCATAGAAGTTCCGATTGGATCTTATGAACTACAAGATGTAGTTAACTTTTTAAAAAAAGAGTACAAGGATAAAAACCCAAATAAAACTATACAAATAGAAGCAAATAATAATACTCTACAAATTGAGATATTATCCTCGCATGACTCTGTATTTTTAAACCGAAAGCGGTCAATTGGTAAACTTTTTGGTTTTAACGAAAACATATTAGAACCCGCCAAGAAATATGTTTCGAACTTACCAGTAAATATTTTAAAAGTAAATGCAATACAACTACATTGTAACATTGTAACGGGATCCTACATGAATAATCATCCTTCACATATTATTCATGAATTTTCACCAGATGTACCTCCCGGCTATAAAATAGTTGAAAGACCTAAAAATCTCATTTATTTACCAGTAAACGCCAAAGAAATAAGTTCTCTTGAAATTCGAGTTGTAGATCAGGAAGGTAGATTAATAAATTTTAGAGGAGAAGAAATTACACTGCGAATTCACTTGCGTCCAAAACGAAAATGATAATTTATAATAAATATAAATATAAACCTGATAATTTAAACAACGTCATTAAACCACACAATAAATATAAAAATAAACGAAATATTTCCCACACTATTACTCAAACTGTCAAGCGGGAAACACCACGCTTAACCAAGGAAAATAAAGCATTCTTAAAAGAAATCAATCTACAGGTGAATCAACATGTCTGAAATTTTAAATATAACTGAAAAACCATTTTCCGATGAGGATATTATAAAAAGAGACTATCACAGCTATGTTCCTTACATACAATCCTTTAAAAACAATGATGAAATACGAATTACTATTCAAAACCAAGACTTATATATTTTACCATCGGAAAGTTATATTTATATTGAAGGAAGCTTAAAAAATTCAAGTGGAATAGATGTTGCCAGCGCCAGATTGAGAAACAATTGTGTGGCATACATGTTTGATGAAATTCGATACGAAATTAATGGAATTGAAATTGATCGCACCCGATATCTTGGAACTACGACAAAAATAAAAAATTTTATTTCACTAAATTCATTTGATAATAATATGATGACTAATGCTGGATGGAACATAGATGATGATTTTACTCAAAATTCTTTTAACTTTTGTATTCCTCTTAACCGATTACTAGGGTTTGCTGAGGACTATAATAAAGTAATTTGTAATGCGAAACATGATTTAATACTATTGCGTAGTTCGAATGATAATAGCGTCTGTTACTCAATAGATGATAAAGAAGACATTCGCTTAACGATAACCAATATTGTGTGGAAAGTTCAACATATACAATTATCTGACTATAAAAAGCTTAGTTTTTTGAAAACAATTAAGGATGGGAAATCACTACCAATTGCATTCCGAAGTTGGGATTGTTATTTTAACCCCACATTTCCAGGTGGAACCAAACACAGCTGGAATGTAAAACTTTCAGCAAATAGAGAAAGACCCAGGTTTATTGCATTTACATTTGAGAAAGATAATAAGTTTGTACACTGCAATCTTACAAATATTAAAGTGCACTTAAATTCAGATACTTATCCTTATGATGATTTAAATTTGAAATTCAATCAAAACCGTTATGCTATACTATATGATATGTATGCAAAGTTCCAACAAAGTTTTTATATGAAAGAACCTCAACCTCTGTTATCATTCAGTGAATTTAAGGAGAATCCCATAGCTGTTGTAGATATAAGCAATCAAAACGAAGCAACCAAAAGTGGCCCTATTGATTTGAAAATACAATTAGAAACCAGTACTGTAATCCCAGCAAATACTGTCGCATATTGTCTTATTATACACGATCGTTTAATAGAATATATACCCCTAAGTGGAACTG
Organism: Haematobia irritans; assembly: GCF_050003625.1. Lineage (NCBI taxonomy): Eukaryota > Metazoa > Arthropoda > Insecta > Diptera > Muscidae > Haematobia > Haematobia irritans. The sequence goes on along the minus strand of NC_134398.1, from coordinate 124,829,072 downwards.
TTAGAAAAATTTTATAAAATATATTAGAATGCATTATACTTACCAAATCATTTTGATTTTTTTAAAATAATAAAAACATAAATATTTCAAATAAATGTTTGTTTATTTATATTTATATTATATTTTCCTAGGTTTGTTACACTATATACATTTAGTCTTATTCTATGTAATTTCATTAGATTCCTTTTCTAATGTATCTATATCTTCTAATAACCTATCTAATTCATACTCTGAATTATTATCTTCTTGTTCTAACGTATCTATATCTTCTAATAATCTATCCAATTCATATTCTGGATTATTGCCTTCTAAAATATAATGATGCCAAGCAAGAGTATTTATTCCATCATTTTGGATATATCTTTTATCATCAGTACTACTTAAAATTACTTTATTTAATTTTGTAGTATATATTTGATGTAATTTTGACTTAAATGTATACATATTATCATAAAATTTAATTTTGTTAAATAAACAATCTTTATATTTATTAATATTGTATTTATTTATAATACACGACTTCACTCCTTTCGCTTTTTTGGTTTCATCACCATCTTGTATAGAATATGAATACATCTTTGACCGCAAACCCACAAATTCTTTCATTATTTGTCCACAATTTTCATCTTTCATAAATCCCATAACTTTCTTATTTACTGAGGGAAATTTGTAAGGGTTATCTGCAGGATAATCGGAAGTGTCAAAATATTTTTCTAAATGTGGTCTAAGATCTTCATAAACATCTTCCGTTTCTAAAGTATATATGAAGGAGTCGGTATCCATATAATTTAGTTTGAAATTATTTGGAAAAATTTCCTTCATTATGCTATAATGGAAATTATACATTTTCCATTTAGAAATTTCTAAAATACAAAAACCTAAATATATAGGTTTATTGTAAACCACCTTTACCCGTTTAAGTTGTATCGCAACCATATCTTCAGAAAATATCGAAATGCTATGAAAATTAGGCTTAGATATCCAATCACTTGCCCCCAAATGGTTACGATTCGTACGTTGCCAATTGGTTACAATTCTGACATCCTTCCTTTTATCGACATTTTCCATGGTTTTTCCATATACCGCATTATTCATTAATTTAAAGAAATTTTTTTCGAAACTATTTTTAGCTAGTTTTCTTAGGTCGGTATTAATATCAATATATTTTTTCATCCATGGTGATTGGTTGTATTTTATAATACGATGAACCTTCTTTAAAATCAATCCATTTTCCAAACATTGAATTAAATTTCTATAGTCGATTACATATTCAGTTTTTGGAGCAAAATCAGTAATAAGTTTTTTACATTTAGACTGACCTACCTGTTTGTTTTCAGCACAAAAAGGTAGGTCATTATGTTCATCATGTTTATGGTATGGACATACGAGGTCTACTTCAAATGTATATCCAACTTTACCATCAAAATCTAGTTTTTTTATTATTTCAGGATTAGATAAGAATTCGAATTCTTCACCTTCAACCCAAATAAAACCACCACATGGTAGAGATTGTGACATTGCACAACCATACAAATTATTAAAATCGAAATACATGGTATATGAAGAAGGTTTTGACACATCGTAATCCCTTAAATATTTATTATTAGATTTACAATATCTGGTAACACATTGTACTATCCCACCGCGTATTCCCTTTTTAAAGAAATTGTACATATCTACATCTGTTAAAAGCTGTAATGCTATGTTCGAACTTTTTAGCATTGCGTCCCACGCCAAGCCTGGAGTTGTATAATAGTGACTGGCGTCAAGTTTATACACTCTTTTGCATAAACTTCTAAATTGTTGGAAAACATCTGTTAGCAGTAAGACGTCAACTTTTAAATATAGTTCCAGATACTCTTTCATGGTTTCACATTTAAAGGTATTCCAAACATTTAGAGCGTGATTATAATTTTCCAAGCTACATTCTTTATTATTTAGAGTACTATAGAAAGTCTCTCTTGGTGGTAACTGTTTTTCATTTAAAACTTCAAATGAATTTAAATATTCATAGGGAAAAACACCTTTCCTTTTGAGGAGATTGAAATGCTCTTGACATTCAAAATGATATTTAATGGAATGTAGCTGGTCATTATCAAGATTATTTGCCAATGAGTCTAAACTTGCTGGCATAAATCTGAGTGTATCTAAGAAGCGTAGTTCCATTGTATCACCATTTTTCATTTTAGAGAAATGGGATAATGAAATGTAAACTTCTTTATTAAGAGGGAGCACTTTTATCTTACTAGATAATTGTCCTAATTCCTTAATAAACAAATGCGAATCATAAGAGGAATAATTGTGGAAATAAATTGGTATGAATTTCGGTACTTGATATTTAAGATTGCACAAATTGTGTGCAGGACCCCTATATTTTCCCGAAAGATGGCAATGATCGCGAACTTTATCATTGTTTAGTCGTCTATTACAAATATAACAATATTTGGCTTTTCGGAAAGCATCTTTTTCTTCTGTTGTTAAATTTTCCATTTTTCTTTTACTTTTTAGATGTGTATTGTGTATATTTTCTACATCTTGAACTAGTAATTCTAAAAATTTTTTGGGAGCATCTTCCCCTACATGTGATTTTAGAATATTTAAATTACTATCGTAAGAACATACAATGTTATATGAAAATGCACATGGTATATGCTTTTGAACATTGCTGCTTTTTGAATTCAAGTCTACATCCATACCTTGTAAAATACATTCAAAATCCGCGTATATGGCAAATGGTACATCCATTTGCCGTTCGTGGTGAGTAAACTCCAACACAGCTTTATCCTCCATAGGCATAATAGTTACAACTCCTCCGCACTCTGATTTATGTTTTTTTAAGGTGTTGAGGCTTGATGTATATTGTAGACATGAGTTGCAAAAAAATCTCTTATTTTTTGATTTCGTAGTTTGATTTTTCAAAAGTCTGTAAGAAAGAAATTTAAGGATGGTATTTAAAAGTGAAAATATACAAATAATTGAAATTTTTTTTTATTTTTGTTTCATAACTTACCTGGAAATATCTTTAATCAAAATGTAATGGAAACCTTCTATTCCTTCCAGTAATATCAGATTTATGTGTTGTTGTTTTTCGTTTTTTGTTAAATAATATGGTCCCACTACCTCAATGATGTCTTCATCGAATCCAAATACATTAACGCTCACATCATTTTGTTCTTCAAACTGTTTTATGTCCCGCAGTTGTGTTGGGAAACTCATATTTTTAAAGCTGACATTAACACCAGTTTGGAGTGTTATTATGTCATGGCTTATGTCATTAATATTATAAGTTCCACACCTTTCAGGATGCATATAGTTTTTAACCGAAGTATCCATAGCTGATATAATTGCCCATTTAAAACAATATTCATCGCTATTTTCGACATTTAAACACGCCAGCTTCTTTTGGAGACCTTCTGGTGTACTTATCCACCGAGATCCTTTTACTAGAGCAGATTTATTTATATTTAATTCTGCTCTAACTATTTTTATTAAAGACCATCCAGAGTCTCTCTCCTGAAACTCAGACATCTTTGTCATAATTTCTATTACTTGGTTTTTTATACGATCCTCAACGTTATCAGCTTTTGTGAGCAAGCTCATTTTCGCTCTGTGAGCCATTAAACTGAATTCACATTCATCGTCACCACCAAGTTTAATATATTCACCAATTATGGTGATACTGAATTTTATAATAACATGCTCTTCAAGTTTTTTTAGAAGCAAATTCATAATTACGTTTTTTATCTCCACGAAGAAGTGTTCAAACATTAAATCATCTTTTTTGTTTGGTATACCATATGTAATAATACGGTCTTTAAAAGCACGCTCTATTATATTATAATCATCATTTTCATCATTATTTTCCAGGCTATTTTCATTTTGTTCTCCTTCATTTGGATTTTTATTTAATTCTAAAACGGGTTCAGAATTTAAATCCATGGGTATAGGAGAATATGACTCCAGACCTCTACCTTCAATAAAGTTATTAACATCATCAGAAATGTGTTGACTGCATAATTCCATATTTTCTTCACCAGAACTTTGTTGGCTACATATATCCATGTCAATAGGAGAATTATAAATGTGTTCTTCTTCTTCTTGAATGTAATCATTCCTATTTTCAAATTGTGGTACTCCATACACAAATTCATTGGAATTTACAAACATTTGTTGTTGAGGATAGTGAGACCATTGTTGTTGAGGCTGCATGGGTATTTGGAAATATTGTGGATAGGTGGGATATTGTGGGTATATATATTGTGGATAGTGTGCATACAACATATTATTAAAAAGTTCGTAAGAACCGGGATATATTGCTTGTTGTATATATTGTGGCATCATAAACGTAGGAGTAATATAATTTATTCTCTCACCATCTTGACCAAATACAGCTTGCTCTTGTTGTTGGATAATGAAATTATTTATTTGATGAGGATCCATTTTTATAAACTTTGATTTCTTTTATTGAGTTACTTGAAGTTTTTTTATTACTTTGTTAAGTTCTAATTTGCACTTTAAAAGTTTAAAATAACTTTAATTTCTTCTTTCTTAGTTTTAAACACAGTAAATATGTATATATTTATATTTTTTTATTGTTTGGTGTGTGTGTTTTTTTTTATTATTTTGTTAATTTTTTTATTTGCACTTGTAAAGTTTAGTATAACTTTATTTTCTTTTTTTAATTTAAACACAGTAAATATGTATATATTTATATTTTTATTACTTTGTGTGTGTTTTTTATTATTTTGTTAAGTTTTAATTTGCACTTTAAAAGTTTAGTATAACTTTATTTTCTTTTTTTAATTTAAACACAGTAAATATGTATATATTTATATTTTTATTGCTTTGTGTTGTTTTTTAATTATTTTGTTATGTTCTAATTTACACATATATAATTTCAAATAACTTTAATATCTTCTTGTTTTAGTTTTAAACACAGTAAATATGTATATATTTATATTTTTATTGCTTGGTGTTGTTTTTTTTTTTTATTATTTTGTTATGTTCTAATTTACACATATATAATTTAATATAACTTTATTATCTTCTTGTTTTAGTTTTAAACACAGTAAATATGTCTATATTTATATTTTATTGCTTTGTGTGTGTTTTTTATTATTTTGTTAAGTTTTTATTTGCACATATATAATTTCAAAATATAATTAATAAATTCACTTTAATTTAATAATTAGACACAGTTTGAATACGATTTTGTAAACGAACGATCTTTGGTAGACTCGAGAGAGGACTAAAACAGATTTTAGAAAAATGTTTAAATGCCGATTTCCACACAAAAAAGCATATTCTTGAAAGTGTGAGATTTTCAATCTCGGTTTACACACATGGATACGAAATAAACCACTTCAAAATTTTCCTGCACACGCATGCATCAAAATATTTATAGTTTCCCTTGTGCGTTGACCTTGATAAAAGGTTTACACACATGGATACGAAATAAACCACTTCAAAATTTTCCTGCACACGCATGCATCAAAATATTTATAGTTTCCCTTGTGCGTTCACCTTGATAAAAGGTTTACACACATGGATACGAAATAAACCACTTCAAAATTTTCCTGCACACGCATGCATCAAAATATTTATAGTTTCCCTTGTGCGTTGACCTTGATAAAAGAGTTTCAATCGATAAATACTAGTTTTACATTAAATTTTCCAAATTTAACGCATCCACATATGTTAAAATGCACATTTTCCCATAATCGTTAACCTTCACAGAAGAGTTTCAATCGATAAATACTAGTTTTACATTAAATTTTCCAAATTTAACGCATCCACATATGTTAAAATGCACATTTTCCCATAATCGTTAACCTTCACAGAAGAGTTTCAATCGATAAATACTAGTTTTACATTAAATTTAACGCATCCACATATGTTAAAATGCACATTTTCCCATAATCGTTAACCTTCACAGAAGAGTTCTGACTAAATTACAGGCGCACATATTTTTAAGGCAGCATAGACACATACATTTCCAAAGACCAACAAATTAATCCATTACACAGACGCATGCTCGTTTATATCCTCATCACATAACACCTAGCGTTTTCAAGGCATATACATATATTATCCTATAGACCACACATGCACACATATTTTTTAATATAGCAGAGACCCATATATTTAGAAATACAAAAAAATAATTCAAGTGTATTGTGGACAGACGCATAGTCCTACCGACCCACACATTTCTATGCACAGGCGCACATAGTTTAAAACCACCCCATAGGGATTCAAGTGTACAGGCGCATAGTCATACCGACCCATATCACTTCACACACGCACATTTCTATGCACAGGTGCACATATTTTAACACTACCCCATAGGGATTCAAGTGCACAGGCGCATAGTCATACCGACCCACATCACTTAACACCCTATTAAATGTAACCTCACACCCTCTTTAGGACACTTTTTCACACATAATTAAACACTCCATTAACAAATTAACGCTCTTTGTAATATGATATTTTTAATGGGGGCGGTAGCCCTTCTCTTATACTACTTGCATACTATGTCGTTTACAAAACAGCACAAAAGTATGTTAGTTTCAAACTCGTTGTAAAACTTTGTCGAATTTAAAGCACTTGGGTATGCGAGATCTCATTTGGTGCATCCTATCTCGTATACTTTGATGCACTAAAGTATGCAAGCTTTAACTTAGTTTTTAAACTGTGCAGAATATGAAGCACGTTAGTAAGCGAGTTGGATGATTAATGCATCCATCCTCGTATACAAAAATGCTGTAAAGTATGTAAGTTTTAATCTCTGTTTCATACGATCGCTCACGATGAAAACCGTAATCTTGTATGCGTCGTAGAAAAAATTGAGTATGGTCATCAGTTTGTATTTGAAAGTTGTGCCAAGAGGACGTGTTCTCGCGTGTGCGTTTTTTGTTTTGTTAGAGTTATTTGTTTTTGTTTTGAGCTCTGATAGCATAAAGCTTTGGTAAGTAAACCCCACTGTTTTTGTTTTTTTACTTATTTTATTTGTAATGCCGTTTGTAGTACCGTTCGAAATGCCAAAATTAAAAAAGACTATTTAGCAATGAATGATATTATAAATATATATTTATTTTAATATTTAATTTTTATTTTTTATCCGTTTTAACAGGTTGCCACAATCAAACATATTTTAGGAAAGAGAGATTTACAAAAATCTATTAGAGAAGTAGCAACAGCAATGCGGAAGAAGCGTAATTTTTTTATTTCTATCATATTTTTTATTTTTCTATTCTATTTTGTATTTCTATCATATAAGTATTTTTTTTCTTTGAAAAAATAATTTTATTTTTTGTTGATGTGGTGTGAGTTCCTGGAGAAATCATATTTCTCAAGACTGAATATAAATTTTAAGTTCCTTATCTTTAAAAGCCCTTATATAACACCAAGTATTATAATTACTTAAAGTTAATTAATTAAATGTTAATAAAACAACAACAAATGAAAAAGAAAACAATAAATGGATGATATTTTCCCTCAATATTAAACAAATAAATAGTCATTATTTCATCACATTAAATAGGCGAGGAAAAAGCGCTTCACACAGAGATATTTTTTCATGTACGACTTTCGGCAATTATGGATGAGCTGACATCCAGCGCTTTTGTAAAGTGTCACAAACTGCGCTTGTTTATGGGCTTCTAAGTAAGCATAAAGTAAGCGCATTTTCGCGAGACATTTCTTTATAAATTCACCAATGAATTCCTCGCTTTGGCAAGCGCTGCCTCTGACAATTCTCCTTTACAATTGCGATGAAAATTCATCAAGTTTTTTGCTGGGAACGATTACATCAGCAAACTAAACGCAAAAAATAACTCATTCCTTCCAAACGAAATTTTGGATAAACAAATATCGTTTCCCATTTACTTTTCGTTGCAAGGAAGTTTGTTTGTATGAAAAGCATATATTTTTGCGATAAACGTTGAATATTTTACAGGATGTAAAAAATTTAAATTAAAAAAAAAACTTTAATTTAATTTCAAATATTGTTTTTTTTTCTGGCTCATTGGATCTTTCTTCACATCTTTCTCACTTCCACGAATTTATTTAGTTCTTATCACCTTTTTCTATAATACAAACAATGTAGAATAAATTATTTGATGTTATAAATTTTACCTTTCGCCTGGACGGAGAATCTAACCGCGGACCATACAGTTTGTAAGCCAACACACTATCCACTGGACTACATAGCTGTTATCAGACAATTATCGCTATAGCAATGAACGTATACGGTCAAACACTTATATTTATAGAGCATAGTTTTTGTCGAGTCGATGTAAAGAAACTTTGCTTACAAGAACATACCCTTAGTTGGCAACTTTCTTAAAACTACAACTGTTGGCAACGTAAATAATGTGATTTTACATGTATTCCAAAATGTTCGCCAAATTTCCAAAAGGTGTCTGGCATTACAAGTAATATATTAAATTTTTACTTTTTTGTACTGAAACTTCAATATGTGTGTTATTAAAGATTTAAAACCGGAAAAGAACAGAGCTTGATATAAACGAAATGGACTTTGGAAGAAATTTTTTTTAATGTAATAATAAAAAATTTTTTAAATTATTTTGTTTTTTTTTTTTAATTTTTTCTGGAAAAGTTTGTAAATTTACTCGTTTGCGAATAAGTTCATTGTTTTTTACTTCTAAAAAAATTCCCAGAAGACGAACATCGTAGATGTTTCGAAATATTGGATAATTTTAAATAATAATACAACTCAAAAAAAAATATCTGTTTTTAAGCACATGACCTCAAGCCGAACTAAATAAATATAATTAAAAGTTTGGAATTTTAGAAGAATTTGCAAAAACTCCAACAAATGAACAACGTTTTCGATACACGTTTTCCAAACTGCAGAGATTCTATTTATGTCATATTGCACCTATTGCATGTTGGAATAACGTTATTATGAGCTACATGAACATGCAATGTTTCCGAAAAGGAGCACGGACCCAGTGCGGTTTATATATTAATCAAGAACTCATAGGAATTACGGCTCTAAGTAATGTCAAATAAATACAAAACTACCATTCACAATTGCCACTCAAGCCAAAATATTCTACCAAAATTTAAAAAAAAATTTAACAAATATTGTTTTGCAGTGTTTGATCAAATTTTTGGAGTTATTTAAAAAAATGTTTCTTCAAAAGAAATGTGTTATTATTTTATTATTATTATATAATTGCGTGTATAAATTATCCCTTGAATTTTATACCCTGTACCATAAGATGGGGGTATATTAACTTTGTCATTCCGTTTGTAACACATCGAAATATTGCTCTAAGACCCCATAAAGTATATATATTCTGGGTCGTGGTGAAATTCTGAGTCGATCTTAGCATGTCCGTCTGTCCGTCTGTTGAATTCACGCTAACTTCCGAACGCTATCGACTTGAAACTTGGCACAAGTAGTTGTTATTGATGTAGATCAGATGGTATTGCAAATGGGTCACTTTTACGTATAGCCCCCATATAAACGGACCCTCAGATTTGGCTTGCGAAGCCTCTAAGAGAAGCAAATTTCATCCGATCCGGTTGAAATTTCGTACATGGTGTTGGTATATGGTCTCTAACAACCATGCAAAAATTGGTCCACATCGGTCCATAATTATATATAGCCCCCATACAAACCGATCCCCAGATTTAGCTTGCGGAGCCTCTAAGAGAAGCAAATTTCATCCGATCCGGTTGAAATTTGGAACATGGTGTTAGTATGTGGTTTCTAAAAACCGTGCCAGAACTGGTCCATATCGGTCCATAATTATATATAGCTCCCATATAAACCGTTCTCCTGATTTGACCTCCGGAGCCTCTTGGAGGAGAAAAAATCATCCGATCCGGTTCAAATTTTGAACGTGGTGTTAGTATATGACCGCTAACAACCATACTTAAATTGGTCCATATCGGTCTATAGTTATATATAGCCGATCTCCAATCACAAAAAATTGGTCCACATCGGTTTATAATCATGGTTGCCACTCGAGCCGAAAATAATCTATCTAAATTTTATTTCTATAGAAAATGTTGTCAAAATTTTCTTTGTATAGAAAATTTTGTTAAAATTTTATTTCTATAGAAAATTTTGTTAAAATTTCATTTCTATAGAAAATTTTGTCAAAACTTTATTTCTATAAAAAACTTTGTCAACATTTTGTTTCTATAGAAAATTTTGTGAAAATTTAATTTCTATAGAAAATTTTGTTAAAATTTTATTTCTATAGAAAATTTTGTTATAATTTTATTTCTATAGAAAATTTTGTCAAACTGAATTATAGACGTATTTAATCGGTCTTTTCTGATTTAATATATACCACGTATGGACTTACATACAATTTAGAAGACGGTGTTAGGAGGTTTTAAGATACTTTGCCATCGGCAAGCGGTACCGCAACTCAAGTAATTCGATTGTGGATGGCAGTGTTTAGAAGAAGTTTCTACACAGAAAAAAATTTCACGAAAATTTTTCCAATTAAAATCTTAATTGAGTTTTAAAAAATATTCAATTAAAAATTTAATTGAATCAACAAATTTTTTAATTGAAATAAAAATCAATCACACAAATTAATAGTATCAATTAATTTTTTAATTGGATCAATTAATTTTTTAATTGACTGTCAATTAATTTTTTAATTGATACTATCATTTCGGTGATTGAAGACATTTCAATTAAAAAATTAATTGGATCAATTAATTTCGTGATTGATTCAGAAAAAAATTTTTTGTGTGTACGCAATCCATGGTGGAGGGTACATAAGCTTCGGCCTGACCGAACTTACGGCCCTATATACTTGTTTGTGTTCACATAAAACCACGTGCCATTTCTGAATAAATAAATTAACACAAAACACAGTAATTCCGTATTCTCCGTTCATTCAAAGAAACAATCAATACACGAGTGACGCGCAAAATGAAAATCGTGTGTACCTGCTCAACGTTTTTATAAAACTATTTTCGCTGCAAAAAAATTAAAAAAAGTAAATGGCCACGAAAACAACGTCTTTCTGGTCATGTAATGGTTCTAGACATGACTATACGTAACCTATAAAAATACTTTTTTCCCTCCAACCATGTCCAAACATGGTTTTCTCTGCGTGTATGTAATGTCGAACATCTTTTCGGCATTTTTGGAATATATGTAAAAATAAATGTGGTGTTCGGTCGGAGCAACGAAATTCCAGCAAAAAAAAAGTTTCCAAAAAGTAGTTTGGATCCTGATCTGGGATCCGGAAGTAGTGCAAACTTGGATCAAAAGCTATTTTTTTTTCAACCAATTTCACTTTTTTTCATCCATATGTTTTATTACACTATTATTTTCCTATTATCTAATTTTTACAAATTGAAAAACATTTTCGCTCCGACCAGGGGTTGAACCTGGGTTTGCTGGCACCATAACAGAACGCCTTAGCACACTCAGCCACAAACGCCATTGAACATAAAGCGTCGAAAAGTCAATTCAAATGTTTGTGATATGATCGTAATACGACACCAAGGAATAATATTCTAATTGCTTCTCGAGATGTCCTTTATTAGTATGAACGAAAAAATAAGAAACGCAGGTTCAAATCTCACCATCGGCAATTTTTTATCAAATATTTTTCTAAAAAATTATTTTTTTTTATGTTATGCATTGTTTTTATACCCACCACCATAGGATGGGGGTATATTAACTTTATCATTCCGTTTGTAACACATCGAAATATTGCTCTAAGACCCCATAAAGTATATATATTCTGGGTCGTGGTGAAATTCTGAGTCGATCTGAGCACGTCCGTCCGTCTGTTGAAATCACGCTAACTTCCGAACGAAACAAGCTATCGACTTGAAACTTGGCACAAGTAGTTGTTATTGATGTAGTCGGATGGTGTTGAAAATGGGCCATATCGGTCCACTTTTACGTATAGCCCCCATATAAACGGACCCCCTAATTTGGCTTGCGATTGCTCTAAGAGAAGCAAATTTCATCCGATCCGGCTGAAATTTGGTACATGATGTTAGTATATGGTCTCTAACAACCATGCAAAAATTGGTCCATATCGGTCCACTTTTACGTATAGCCCCCATATAAACGGACCCCCAAATTTGGCTTGCGATTGCTCTAAGAGAAGCAAATTTCATCCGATCCGGCTGAAATTTGATACATGGTGTTAGTATATGGTTTCTAACAACCGTGCAAAAATTGGTCCACATCAGTTCATAATTATATATAGCCCCCATATAAACCGATCCCCCGATTTTGCTTGCGGAGCCTCAAAGAGAAGCAAATTTCATCCAATCCGGCGGAAATTTGGTAAATGGTGATGGTATACGTTCTCTAATGACCATGCAAAAATTGGTCCACATCGGCCCATAATTATATATAGCCCCCATATAAACCGATCCCCAGATTTGACCTCCGGAGCCTCTTAGAGGAGCAAAAGTCATCCGATCCGATTGAAATTTGGTCCGTGGTGTTAGTATGTTGTCTCTAACAACCATGCCAAAATTGGTCCATATCGGTCCATAATTATATATAGCCCCCATATAAGCCGATCCCCAGATTTGACCTCCGGAGCCTCTTAGAGGAGCAAAATTCATCCGATCCGGTTGAAATTGGGTACGTGGTGTTAGTATATGGTCTCTAACAACCATGTAAGAATTGGTCCATATCGGTCCATAATTATATATAGCCCCCATATAAATCGATCCCCAGATTTTCGGTCTATAGTTATATATAGGCGATCCCCAATCACACAAAAAGTGCTCCTTATCGGTTCATAATCATGGTTGCCACTCGAGCCAAAAATAATCTACCAAAATTTTATTTTTATAGAAAACATTGTCAAAATATTATTTCTATAGAAAATTTTGTCAAAATTTTATTTCTATAGAACATTTTGTCAAAATTTTATTTCTATAGAAAATGTTGTCAAAATTTTATTTCTATAGAACATTTTGTCAGAATTTTATTTCTATAGAAACTTTAAACTTAATTATATACGTATTTAATTGGCCTTTTTTAGTTTAATATATACCACGTATGGACTATGTGGTATATATTACGGTGTTAGGAAGTTTTAAGATACCTTGCCATCGGCAAGTGTTACCGCAACCCAAGTAATTCGATTGTGGATGACAGTCTTCAGTAGAAGTTGCTACGCAATCCATGGTGGAGGGTACATAAGCTTCGGCCTGGCCGAACTTACGGCCGTATATACTTGCTATTTTTTATTTTCGGCATATATTTTCGTATACATATATATTTTTTCCATTAAAAATCAACAAAAAAAAATTAAAAATTCTCGTAATTTGCAAAACGGCACATCCCAGCGGGGATGAAATTTATTTTTTATTATTTTTTTTTTTACTTTATTATTAATTTTCTATTTTTTATTAGTTTCCTATTTTTTTGTAAAATTTAATTGTCTAAAAAATGCACCTACAAGGACTGCATCGGAAGTGGAAAAAAATCATTGGGGGATCCCAAGATGCGCTTTAGAAGAAATGTTTGTGCACTTGTCGAAAAGGACTGCATCGGAAGTGGAAAAAAACCATTGGGGGGTTCCCACGATGCGCTTTAGAAGAAATGTTTATGGACTTGTCCAAAAAGACTGCATCGGAAGTTGAAAAAACTCGATGGGGGATTCTGGGATGGGCTTTAAAAGAAATGTTTGTGGAACAACCTCCATTTTTTTTTGCTGGGATATTGAGGCTTGTCTTCAAAATTTTATATCTATAGATTTTTTTTTTCAAAATTGTATTTCTATAGAAATTTTTCTTAAAATTTTATTTCTATAGAAAATTTTGTCAACATTTTATTTCTAGAGGCAATTTATGAAGTAAGTACCTCCTAGTTGAGGAGGAATATTTTACAAAATCTACCAAAACATCAAAAATTCTGCCAATCTACCAAACAGTCAAAAACCTACTATTTTTGGTAGAATTCTATCAACTGTGGCAACCGTGGTTCCATTGTGTCTATCATACGTAATACGATTGTGTAGTTGAAAGAGACTGACAAGTGCAAGCTGCTACCACAACTTCAAGTAACTTGCCACAAAATAAAGAACAATAAGTAATCATGGAAATCATTCATCTGGAAGACTGATCTGCTGCCTGCCATCACTTTACGCCTTGAAATGCATATGCTGTCAGTACCGCACAACTGTAGTTAGTGGCGCTATTTATGATAATGCACACGATGGAATACAGTACCAAAGGCAATAAGTAATAACTAAACGAAAAGAAACATGAACATCATCATATTTCCCTTTCCAACATGAGGGGAAAATGCTGCTAATAAAAAACTTTGGCACTTTATATTGCATATACTCGTATAAGTAATCAACTATGCGTTGTCAATGCTATATTGCACTCAAGCAGAAAGAAAACGTTATTATCATTATCATATTCGAAAATCGAAATAAAGGTTTTCCAATAAGAGGTGATATTTTGAATCCCTTGTATTTCGGTAGCTGTCGTAGTGGAAATCCACGAACGATTCAGGCTTCCACAATGGAGTGAAATATTTAAAATGCATTTCAAAAAAGGTGAAAGTCTTGCTGACTGAAAAAAAGCTCGCCCGGTTCGATTACTTTGAACCAATCTTCCCTTAAGGATTTTGGTATTGATTGCGAGCCAAAGATATCCAGTTTTAAATCTAGGATAAATAAAATTAAAATTAGGATAGAAATCTCATTTATCGAATTTCCGTTACGTACACTCAAAAAAAGTTTACTTCGATCCAAAGATTTTGATCTTCCCTTAAGAATTTTGGTATTGATTCCGAGCCAAAGATGCGATGCGGCTTCTTTAAAATAAAGAAATTTTTTAGCGACCTATCTGGCTTTAAATATAGGACCAATAGAATTAAAATTAGGATACAAATCTCAGTTATCAAATTTTCATTCTCTTTTCGCTGTTTATTAATAAAGGTACTGACGTACAAACAAATGCCAGTTTAAAAATCGAAATTATAACAGTTACTTCAAAGTAAAAAATGTTTTCTTAATTCCAAAACAAACTTTAAACCAAAGACGCTAAATCCTCAAAATAAGTCTTGGCCTATATTTGAAGCGTTTTTATCTTAAGGCCGGTACTATGTTCATTCTTGCGAACAAATTTTAAGGAAACCATTATTTCGCACATAGAAAGCGGCGTTTTTTTAGGTAGCTTGGAGCGCTATTTTACAGGGAGCGATATTGGATTAAGTTGGTGGTGTTGCTTGTTTTTACAAAATAACATTTTATTTTTCCTTGGGCAATTGATCTGCTATTCCTTTGATCCTTTGTATAGTTTCGGAACAAAAATATGGTCCGTGTTTGATTTATAAACCCGCACAAATAGTTTTTAATAAATAAATTATTTCTTAATTCACATTGCAAATGGCGCCGTGCTATAAACGTCAGTTTTTCAACACGAAAAAAACAAAGTATAACAAATGGAAAAAAATTCGCAAATTTTTCGCATTTTTTGGTTTTGTATGGAGTTTCAACGCGAAAACCGAACAGAGTACCGGCCTTTAAATATAAAGTTTCAAAATTTCAGTTAATTTAAAGCCAATTTCTTTAAATCAAAAATCTGTTTCTTTACTTTAAGGAAAATTAGCCTTAGTTCAAAGGCATGCGACTTTAACGGAGGGATGAAAATTTACAAAATTTGTGTCCTAAATTTAATGAAAAACAAGTAAGTAAAGTCCAAAGTCGGGCGGGGCCGACTATATTATACCCTTCACCACTATGTAGACCAAAAATTTGTGTTACCATTTCAAATCTTTAAATTTGTTGGGAGTTATTATGAAGGCTTTTATTAGAAATATGTATATAATTTATATACAATATGGAGACAATTTTTTGTACTTCTATAAAATCTCTAGTATTAAAATTTAAATCGGCTGATACCCTGGGATGAAACACAATGTTAGTTACAAAATATGGGAAATATAAAGCTAGAGCAATTTTAATGCAATTGTACGAAATAATATTTACGATTTATCGAGCGAGAAATACGTATTCGAGATAAAGGAAAATTTAAGTAATATTTAAAATTTTTGCTACAGTGGCGCTTTTACAAGGATATTGGTTAAATCTCGGCATTATATGTGGTCAATTGTGGATTGTGATATATTATTCGGCCTAGTTTATTTTAAACTCGACCGTTTTGTGGAAAGTGTGGTATTACAGTGTGAAATATGACTACGAAATCTGAACCAATTAGATCAAAAAGCATATTAAATATATTCTCTGTGGAAACTATCGAGTCAACTGAAGGAAACTCCCATTGAAAATGGGTCTAAAATATGAAATATTCTACTCAACTCTGGCGTACATATACAAAATTTGAAGCAAATCAGGCTTCAACTCTGGCTTTTGTGCAAATCGGACGAAATATATATATGGGAGCTACATCTATATCTGAACCGAGTTCAAACAAATTTGGCACAGTTAACCATACTATTAAACGCACTCCTTTTGGAAAATTTGAAGCAAATCAGGGTAAAATTCTGGCTTTAGAGGGCATATAAGGGCAAATCGGACCAAAGGTATATATGGGAGCTATATCTAAATCTTAACCGATTTCAACCAAATTTGGCAAAGTTAACCATATTATTAAACCTACACTTTGTGCAAATTTTGAATCAAATCAGGGCAAAATTCTGGCTTTTGAAGCCATATAAGAGCAAATCGGACGAAAGATATATATGGGAGCTATATCTAAATCTGAACCGATTTTAACCAAATTTGGCACAGTTAACAATATTATTAAACGTACTCATTGTGCTAAATTTGAAGCAAATTAGGGTAAAATTCTGGCTTTTGAGGCCATATAAGTCCAAATCGGACGAAAGGTATATATGGGAGCTATATCTAAATCTGAACCGATTTCAACCAAATTTGGCACAGTTAACCATATTATAAAACGTACACTTTGTGAAAATTTTGAATCAAATCAGGGCAAAATTCTGGTTTTTGAAACCATATAAGTCCAAATCGGACGAAAGATATATATGGGAGCTATATCTAAATCTGAACCGATTTTAACCGAATTTGGCACAGTTAACAATATTAATAAACGTACTCCTTGTGCTAAATTTGAAGCAAATCAGGGTAAAATTCTGGCTTTTGAAGCCATATAAGTGCAAATCGGACAAAATATATATATGGGAGCTATATCTAAATCTGAACCGATTTAGCTGATGTTTTGCAGATTTTATGTGACCGACAAAACATTGAGATGTACAAAATTTGAAGAAGATCGGTTCATAAATACGTGAATTATGATCAAATCGGTGATAAATATATATGGCAGCTATATCTAAATCTGAACCGATTTTTTCCAAAACCAATAGCGATTTTCTCTGTCCCAAGAAACGGCCCTATGCCAAATTTGAGGACGATCGGACTTAAATTGCGAGCTGTACTTTGTGCACAAAATTACATATACAGACAGACGGACAGACAGACGGACAGACAGACGGACATCGCTAAATCGACTCAGAATTTAATTCTAAGCCGATCGGTATACTAAAAGATGGGTCTATGACTATTATTTCTTGGCGTTACATACAAATGCACAAACTTATTATACCCTGTACCACAGTAGTGGTGAAGGGTATAAAAATGTTGAAGCGAAGATTATAAACTTTATTTTAATTAAAATTTCATTATTTAAAAAAAATTGTCCTTAATATTTTGTAAATTTCGCATCCTAAAATTTAGGTTGCGTAATCTTTAATATCACGTAAATATTTTTTTCAGTGTACAATCAAATGCCAGTTTAAACGGCACAAATATAACAAATACTTCGAAATAAAAAATGTTTTCTTAATAAAAAACAAAAAAACTTTCAACCAAAGATGCTAAATCATCAAAATAAGTCTTAGCCTATATAATAAGAGATTTTATCTTAAATCTAAAGGTTCAATATATCAGCTAATTTAAAGAAGATTTTTTCGCGGTATATGTTAATTATAAAGCTATTCACGTACAAACAAATTCAAGTTTACAAATCCAAATTATAACGGATACTTCAAAGTGCAAAATGTTTTATTAATTCCAAAATAACCTTAAACCAAAGGTGATAAATCCTCAAAATAATTCTTAACCTATAGTTGAAGCGTTCTTTACTTAAATCTAAAGATTCAATATTTCAGTTCATTTAAGGACGATTTCTTTAATGTTTCTTTACTTTAAGAAAAATGTACCTTAGTTCAAAGACATGCGACTGTAATGAAGGGACGCAAATTTCTAAAATTTGTGTCCTAAATTTAAAAAAAAAATTGTTTTGAACCAAAGATTATAATCTTAATTTTAATTAAAATTTCCTTATTTGACAGAAATTTGTCCTTAATGTTTTGCAAATTGCGCATACTAAAAATTAGGATGCGTAATCTTTAATATCACGTAAATATTGTTTTCGGTGCAGGAATAAACAAATACTATTTTAATGAATTAAAGCAATAAAATTAGTATGTATGTATTAGGGCTGTCATTCGGGATCGATTCTTATAAATCCCGAAATTCGGGATTTCAAAGTATAGAATAATTCGAGATCCCAAAATTTCGCGATTCTTTAAATATTCTGAGTAATAACAATCTACAGCATCAAAAAATTGTATTACATCAAGCAAATTTGGTTTAATTCAATTTTATTAACAAACAAGGTAACAACAGAACAGGGTAAATTAAATAGCAATTTCACATTGCAACTTAAACAAAAATATGAACACAAAAAGAAATATTTTAAGGATTTTCTTTTATGCCCTCCACCATGGATTGCGTAGAAACTTCTACGAAAGACTGTAATTCACAATCGAATTACTTGGGTTGTGGTATCTTAAAACTTCTTAACATCGTTTTCTAAATTGTGAGTTAGTCCATACGTGGTATATATTAGACAAAAAAGTTATGTATAGGTAAGTCTACAAATAATTACGAATCGATATGGACTTTTTGCACGATACGTAGAGAGCCAGAATTGAAATATGGGGGTCCCTTATGTGGAGGCTATATGCAATTATGCACTTGATATGGATCAATTTTTGTGTGATTGGGGATCGATTTATCTGAGGGCTATATAACTATAGACCGATATGGACCTAGCTAAGCATGGTTGTTAACGGCTATATACTAGCACAATGTACCAAATTTCAACTGACTCGGATGAAATTTGCTCCTCCAAGAGGCTCCAAAACTAAATCTCTGGATCGGTTTATATGGGGGCTATATATGATTATGGACTGATATGGACCACTTTTGGCATGGTTGTTAAATATCATATACTACCATCACGTACCAAATTTCAACCAGATCGGATGAATTTTGCTTCTCCATAAGGCACCGGAGGTCAAATCTGGGGATCGGTTTATATAGAAGCTAAATATAATTATGGACTGCTATGAACCAATTCCTGCATGGTTGTTGGATACAAATACTAACATCATGTACCAAATTTCAACCGAATCGGATGAATTTTGCTCTTCCGGAGGTCAAATCTGGGGATCGGTTTATATGGGACCTATATAAATTTATGGACCGATTTCGACCAAATCTGGGGATCGGTTTATATGGAAGCTATATATAATTATGGACTGCTATGAACCAATTCCTGCATGGTTGTTGGATACAATATACTAACATCATGTACCAAATTTCAACCGAATCGGATGAATTTTGCTCTTCCGGAGGTCAAATCTGGGGATCGGTTTATATGGGACCTATATAAATTTATGGACCGATTTCGACCAATTTTTGCATGTGTGTTTGAGGCCATATATTAACACCACGTACCAAATTCGAACTGAATCAGATGAATTTTGGTCTTCCAAGAGGCTCCGGAGGTCAAATCTAGTGATCGGTTTATATGGCGGCTATATATAATTATGGACCGATGTTGACCAATTTTTGCATTGTCATTAGAGACCATATACTTACACCATGTACCAAATTTCAGCCGGATCGGAAGAAAATTTGCTACTCTTAGAGGCTCCGCAAGCCAAATAGGGGGATCGGTTTATATGGGGGCTGTATATAATTATGGACCGATGTGGACAAATTTTTGCATGGTCATTAGAGACCATATACTTACACCATGTACCAAATTTCAGCCGGATCGGATGAAATTTGCTTCTTTTAGAGGCTCCGCAAACCAAATCTGGTGATCGGTTTATATGGGGGCTATATATACCCAGCAAAAAAAAAGCGTCGCCAAAAAAGTAATGAAAATGTTCTTTTTGGATCCGGAAGTGGTGCAAAATTGACGCAGAAGCGATGCATTTAACATGGGCTTGTCATAGGACGGAAATCCTTAATTTCAACAGCCGGTGCCCTGAATTTGCATTACTTTTTTAGCTGTAATCCGAATTCAATGTTTTGGATGTAAATTACAAAATTCTGTGATACTTTGTCAAATAAATAATTTTTATAATTTATTATAATTTTTAATGGATTCTAACGCCTGTCTGAAACGTTTGACTTCAAATATTTTAAAAAAATCATAATTTTTTTTGATTGGATTTAGCATTTTTTTTCGACAAAATTTAAACAATTCGTAACATTTTAATAATTCTTAAACTGTTTTTAACCAATTTGAAACATAAAAGTTAAAATTACCCATTAAAAATATGAAAAAAGCATGTTATAAAAAATTGAATGAAAAGAACTTCCTGTGTAGTTAAGATAGAGAACATCATTGAGAGTACATCTTCTGGGATTGCTTTTAAAGTTGTGCCTTTGGAAGAACTTCCAAAATTTTTTGCTGGGATCGATGTGGACCAATTTTTGCATGGTTGTTAGGGACCATATACTAACACCATGTACCAAATTTCAGCCGGATCGGATGAAATTTGCTTCTCTTAGAGGATTCGCAAGCCAAATTTGGGGGTCCGTTTATATGGGGGCTATACGTAAAAGTGGACCGATATGGCCCATTTGCAATACCATCCGACCGACATCAATAACAACTACATATTTGTGCCAAGTTTCAAGTCGATAGCTTGTTCCGTTCGGAAGTTAGCGTGATTTCAACAGACGGACGGACGGACAGACATGCTCAGATCGACTCAGAATTTCACCACGACACAGAATATATATACTTTATGAGGTCTTAGAGCAATATTTCGATGTGTTACAAACAGAATGACAAAGTTAATATACCCCCATCCTATGGTGAAGGGTATAATAAAAAAAATACTAAAAAGATGCAAATTAAAAAAATTTAGATTATTATTTGGGGATCCCGAAAAAATCCCGGGATTCGGGATAAATCCCATCCCGAATATCCCGGGATTTCGGGACAATTTATTTAACACCAAATGCGAAAAAATTATGACATTTTATTCACCTTTAAGGCCAGTATTAAGTTGGCATTATAGGTGAGTACTTAGTTCGAGTTTGGCCGCTAAAGTGAAAACTAAATCAGTAAAGAAAGGCATCAAATTATACATCTTTGTTGCAAATTTTATTATAACTTGATGGGGAATATCCCAAAGCAAATTTTCACAAAGTTTGTATTCCATAAAATGGATTATTAAAGAAAAGTAATCGTGAAAAATTGCGAATTTAGCGCTAAACTCGAACTTAATACTCACATTATCGCGCTAAATTGGTCATTTTTTCACGGTTACTTTTCTTTAATAATTCATTTCACCGAAAAAAAAACATTTTTAATTTTTGCATTGGATCATTCCCCATCGAGTTATAATAACATTTTCAACAATTTTCTTTTTTTTTGAGGGGGGGATTTAGTTTTGATTTTAGCGGCTAAACTCGAACTTAATACTCACCCTTAAACAGCAATAATTTTCAGTAAAATGCATGCTAGAAAAATGTGTTGCTGTTGCATTAAAAAAACCGTTGAAATTGGATTAATTTGTCTATTGCACAACTTTATTAACAGAGTTTTTTCTATGAGTCTATGAAAAATATACATTGAACAAACCTTATTAAATAAATATTTTGTCAGTGTAAATTCCACATACACTCATAGAAAAAAGTCTGCTAAAAACAGCAGTCGACGTCTGCTGTTATATTTTTGTACTTCAGGGCCTAATGAACAACAATTTATAAAATTTTTAGGTTATAAATTTTTCCCCAAAGCATATTTAAGAACCAAAAGTAGTTTTTGGTATATTTTTGCACTGTAATATACTTACAAGCTCCTAAATACGATCAGCAAACATTTTGTTTGCTGTTATGTCTCAATTCGATAAATATTCAGATTTTTGGTCA
This sequence comes from Haematobia irritans, assembly GCF_050003625.1. Taxonomy (NCBI): domain Eukaryota; kingdom Metazoa; phylum Arthropoda; class Insecta; order Diptera; family Muscidae; genus Haematobia; species Haematobia irritans. Next base: position 124,806,846 of record NC_134398.1, on the reverse strand, counting down.
AATACTACAGATGTTGATAAAATATTGTTTTAATTATGTTAGGATAGCTCCTAAGTTGACATTTTGCATTGTTTTAGCCAAAATAAAACATGTTTTAGTGTAATCGAGCTTAAAAAATAGCAGGAAATGTTAGCTATTTCAGCAAACAGAGACTGCTGTCCCTTTTTCAGCAGACTTTCTGCTGTTTTAGCAGACTTTTCTGCTGTCCCTACTAACAAATTTCTTTGGGTGTAAGATAAACAAAACATGTTTAAATAAAACCAATTTGAATGCTAATAGGATTACAAATAAAATACACAACTAAAGCCACAGACCACAAGGACAATGGTTAAATTCACGCTAAGAACTCTTTTGCAAACAATTGAAGCGTCATGAGAACCCCCCATGTTGGCCAAATAGCTTTCTGAGTATAAAACGCTAAAAACGACTTCAACAATTGTAAAATAGACATCCTCCAAAAAGGAAAAGTTCAAAGAGGATTAAAAATTTTTACCAGTCACAAGTGAGAACAAAATTTAATAACAATCCCCTTGTGATTTAAATGCAAAATACTGCGTACTTTGGAGATGGGACATATGAAACCAGCCATCGAATTTAAAAATTTATAGGTGGGTATTAAGTTCGAGTTGAAGGTGAGTACTAAGTTAGAGTTTAGCCGCTAAAGTGAAAACTAAATCAGTAAAAAATGGCATAATTATACATATTTGTTGCATATTAAGTTCGAGTTTAGCCGCTAAAATCGTAATTTTTTCACGATTACTTCTCTCTAAAAATCCATTATGAAGAATATAAACATTATGAAAAGTCACTTTGGGGTTTTAATAAAATTTGCATCAAAGAGGTCTGACATTACTTAGGGATACACACTCGCCTAGAAAAAATGCTGATATGTAATAGCAAACACCAAATGTGCACTGAAAACAATATTTATGTGATATTAAAGATTACGCAACCTCAATTTTTGGGATGCGCAATTTACACACAATTAAGGAAAAATTTCTTTAACATCCGAACGAAATAAGCTATCGACTTGAAACTTGGCACAAGTAGTTGTTATTGATGTAGGTCGGATGGTATTGCAAATGGGCCATATCGGTCCACTTTTACGTATAGCCCCCATATAAACGGACCCTCAAATTTGGCATGCGATTGCTCTAAGAGAATCAAATTTCATCCGATCCGGCTGAAATTTGGTACATGGTGTTAGTATATGGTCTCTAACAACCATGCAAAAATTGGTCCATATCGGTCCACTTTTACGTATAGCCCCCATATAAACGGACCCCCAAATTTGGCTTGCAATCGCTCTAAGAGAAGCAAATTTCATCCGATCCGGCTGGAATTTGGTACATGGTGTTAGTATGTGGTCTCCAACAACCGTGCACAAATTGGTCCATATCGGTTCATAATTACATATAGCCCCCATATGAACCGATCCCCCGATTTGGCTTGCGAGGCCTCTAAGAGAAGCAAATTTCATCCGATCCGGCGGAAATTTGGTACATGGTGTTAGTATATGGTCTCTAACAACCATGCAAAAATTGGTCCACATCGGTCCATAATTATATATAGCCCCCATATAAACCGATCCCCCGATTTGGCTTACGGAGCCTCTAAGAGAAGCAAATCTCATCCGATCCGGCTGAAATTTGGTACATGGTATTGGTATATGTTCTCTAATGACCACGCAAAAATTGGTCCACATCGGTCCATAATTATATATAGCCCCCATATAAACCGATCCCCCGATTTGGCTTGCGGAGCCTCTAAGAAACGAAAATTTCATCCGATCCTGCTGAAATTTGGTACATGGTGTTGGTATATGTTCTCTAATGACCATGCAAAAATTGGTCCATATCGGTCCATAATTATATATAGCCCCCATATAAATCGATTCCCAGATTTGTCCTCCGGAGCCTCTTGGAGGAGCAAAATTCATCCGATCCGGTAGAAATTTGGAACATGGTGTTAGAATGTGGTCTCTAACAAACACGCAAGAATTGGTCCATATCGGTCCATAATTATATATAGCCCCCATATAAACCGTTCCCCAGATTTGATCTCCGGAGCCTCTTGGAGGAGCAAAATTCATCCGATTCGGTTGAAATTTGCAACGTGGTGTTAGTATAAGGCCGCTAATATCCATGCCAAAATTGGTCCATATCGGTCTATAGTATATATAGCCACTCGAGCCAAAAATAATCTACCAAAATTTTATTTTTATGGAAAACATTGTCAAAATGTTATTTCTATAGAAAATTTTGTCAAAATAACGACTGGTTTGTGAATAAGACAGAGAAAGACATACCGAGAGAAGTGCAATGGATTCTCTCACTGGGTCCAAAACATGCTCTCCCGCATAACAATAAAAGTTTTCCACTATTACAAGTTATCGCCGAAGGAGAAGATTGTGTACAGACAATTGAGAGCAGAGAGGAACAAGAGATGGCGAGAACAAAATTGACAACATTGATAAACGATCATTTACGAAGATCACAAATGAGCTTAAGAGATAAATACATATCAAGCACAGTGGTACAGACACGACAATATTTAAAGGAAAATGATGACATTCTAATTCTTAGTGCTGACAAAAGGGGAAAAACGGTTGCAATGAATAAAATTGACTATGATCTAAAGATGAAAGAATTATTACACGATATGTGTACGTACAAACGAATAAAAATTGATCCCACCTCTAGACTCCAAACGAAGAACAACAAATTAGTGGAAAAACTTTACAATCTCAATATTATTACCGAACAAGAGAAAAACAAGTTGACAAGCAGGACCGCAGTAGCTACAAGGATTTACGGACTTCCAAAAATACATAAGGAGGGCACACCATTAAGACCTATTTGTTCTTCGATAGACTCGCCATCGTACAATTTATGTAAATACATAGTAGGTATATTAAGAAATATAACACTTGACTCTAAATATAATGTTAAGGACTCTGCGGATTTTAAGACAAGATTGGAAAATATGACGATTGAAGATGATGAAGTTTTAATATCCTTTGACGTGGTGTCATTATTTCCAAGCATTCCGGTAAAGCTAGCAATTCAGACGATTGAAAGAAAATGGACCATAATTGAGCAGTATACGAACATGACGAAGGATTTATTCATAGATTTAATTACATTTTGTATCAAGGACACCAGATATTTTAAATTTGAGGACAAGATTTATGAGCAATTAAAAGGTATGCCAATGGGTTCCCCTGCTTCACCAATTGTAGCAGACATTATTATGGAGGAACTTTTAGACGAAGTATTTAAAAATATTATATATTGGTACGACAATGACAAAATTAAAAACAAGATTGTCTTCACATAAATCGGATATAAAAACAACAGACAAACCAATGGAACAAAAACCAGCACTTGCGGCCCACTGTACATTGACTGGTCACAAACCTAACTTTAATAACGTAGAAATCCTATGCAAGGAAAACAACTACAGACGAAGATTTACTCTGGAAATGTTACACATAATTAACACTCCCACTAACGAGAGAATAAACTATAAAAAAGATATTGAGAACTGCGCGAGAATATATCGACATACGATACAAAAACACAGGAGAAAGTGATCACCAGTAGAAAACCAGACAGCGAAGTAACAAGACATCGGATAAAATGTAAATGACAATAGTTTAACTTTAATTTGTGAATTTTGTAATTAACTTTTGTTTAATTTTGTAAATTGTAGCCTTGAAAACGGTCTGACGAAGTCAACCGAAATATCGGAAAATAAAAAACTAGAAACCAACAATTTCGAGTTTAATTTATAGACATACAGCCGAGATTATGAGATAAAAATCATACAACTTTTATTTCTATAGAAAATTTTGTCAAAATTTTATTTCTATAGAAAATTTTGTAAACATTTTATTTCTATAGAAAATTTTGTCAAAATTTTATTTCTATAGAAAATTTTGTCAAAATTTTATTTCTATAGAAAATTTTGTCAAAATTTTATTTCTATAGAAAATTTTTTCCAAATTTTACTTCTATAGAAAATGTTGTCAAAATTTTATTTCTATAGAAACTTTAAACTTAATTAGATACGTATTTAATCGGTTTTTTTAGTTTCATATATATCACGTATGGACTACCTTGTAATTTAGAAGACGGTGTTAGGAAGTTTTAAGATACCTTACCATCGGCAAGTGTTACCGCAACCCAAGTAATTCGATTGTGGATGACAGTCTTCAGTAGAAGTTTCTACTCAATCCATGGTGGAGGGTACATAAGCTTCGGCCTGGCCGAACTTACGGCCGTATATACTTGTTTTAATTAAATTTAGGACACGCATTTTGAAAATTTGCGTCCCTTTGTTAAAGTTGCATGTCTTTAAACTAAGGCAACTTTTGTTTAAAGTAAAGAAACACATTTTTGATTTAAAGAAATCGTCCTTAACCCTTTCACTACCGAAAAAAAACCTAGTCTAAAAAGCTTTAATTTTTCTTCTTTGTTTACTTGTACTAACAGCATGTAGAACAAAAATTGTAATTTTAAGGACCTACCCCAATTAGTTCGAAAGCTATATGAGTTTATTCCGATAACGTGATTCTTGAATTGTGACCAAACGGCTTTACGCACATAAACAGTGTTTGGCTATAATATCTACCGAAGTCTGAGATAAAATACAAAAAAGAATCCGAAATAATATCAGCTACGGTTTTTGTATGAATGCCCATTTACTAGAGACTTACAGTAGAAAAATGGTCTCAAAATGTCGTATTTTTTATTTATTGTTAAAGAATTTTATAAAAATGCATTTTAATGCTCACCAATATGGAACATATTTATAACTTACTTACATTAAAACCTCTATTTTAAAATACTATCGAAAAACAAATCGAAACAAAGTGAGGAACTATAGTTTGGTGTCGTTTTCGAATGTCCGTCCAAGTGGACATCGGTAGTGAAAGGGTTAAATTAACTGAAATATTGAATCTTTAGATTTAAGTTAAAAACGCTTCAAATATAGGCTAAGACTTATTTTGAGAATTTAGCATCTTTGGTTTAAAGTTTGTTTGAATTAAGAAAATATTTTTTACTTCGAAGAATCCGTCATAATTTGGATTTTTAAGCCGGCATTTGTTTGGACGTGAATAGCTTTATTAATATACCGGAAAAATAGTATGAAAATTCGATAAATGAGATCTGTATCCTAATTTTAATTTTATACATCCTAGATTTAAAGCCAGATAGATCGCAAAAAATCCTTATTTTAAAAAACCCGCATCTTTGGCTCGGAATCAATACCAAAATCCTTAAAGGTAGGTCAAAATCTTTGGATCCATGTAAACTTTTTTTTGAATGTACGAGGGCGGTTCGGAAACTTCTTAGCCTATCAATGAAAGAGAATAGTTAGTTTTTCAAAAATATTTTTATTTTTCAATATAATCTCCTGAAACTTCAATACACTTAGTCCAACGCTTTTCTAGCAATTCTATCCCTTTGATTAAAATAGTTTTCCTCAAGGTCTTCAAAATAGTAGTTTACAACTGTAATTGCATCTTCATTTGAAGTAAAACGCTTGCCAGCAAGGAATTTTTTTTAAATTTGGGAACAAGTAAAAGTCACTGGGAGCTAAATCAGGAGAATAAGGTGCGTGGTCAAGCAACTCGCCCTTTAATTCGTTGATTTTAGCCATTGTTAAAACACTCTTGTGCGCTGGTGCGTTGTCTTGATGAAAAATTGTTTTTTTTTTGTGTTGTAAGCCACGACGTTTTTCTCGAATTTGTACATTTAATTGATCCAAAAGGTTGCAATAGTACTCTGAATTTATTGTTTTACCCTTTTGCAGTCAATCAATAAAATACCTTTGAAGTCCCAAAAAAATCTTGCCATAACCTTACCAGCCGATTGAATTTTTTTTGCCTTCTTTGGGGCACTTCCTCCAGCTTCAGTCCATTGTTTGGATTGTTCTTTTGTCTCAGGAGTATAGTGGTGGATCCATGTCTCATCAACAGTTATGAAACGACGCTTAAAATCCATTTTATTTCGCTTAAAACGATCCAAACAAGCATGAGAAATATTCATTCTTATGCGTTTTTGATCGACTGTTAACAAATGCGGCACCCATCTTGCAGAAAGCTTTTTCATCTGTAGTTCTTCATGCAAAATTAAATGGACTCGATCATTTGAGATGCCCATCATATAAGCAATTTCACGCACCTTTATTCGTCGATTATTTAATACCATATCATGCACTTTGGCTACAATTTCTGTTATTGTTGCTACTTTTTTGGACGTCCACTACGTGGTTCATCTTCAATGCTTGTACGACTACGTTTAAATTCAGTGAAGGAGCACTTTCACCTAACACATTCACCATATCATTATGAATTACTTTCGAACTGCCCTCGTAATATTTCAGCAGAGGAATTTTCCAAAAACTCTGCAGTTTGCTATTTCAAGCTAAATGAAATGTGGATAATTCATCAATATTCGAATAACTGGAACAACATAGTAATAATGGCAAGGCAACATAGTAATTTAATGCGTTAAATTACTTCATCGAACATTTTAACGAGTTTTAGCAAACTAAAGTGTTTCCTAGATATTTTAAACAACATTTTGTTGATCGGATTGGGGAGGTTTTAAGAATATTATAGAAATATACAAATATATTTTTGAAAATAATTTGTGTAACATTTTGGAACCTAAAAAATTAAATGAATTGTTGTCTGTTAGACCACCAAAATACAACACATACTGCAATTTTAGCTGATTTTTTTCTACACTCATAGAAAATAGTCTGCTAAAAACAGCAGTCGATGTCTGCTGTTATATTTTTGTACTTCAGGGCGTAAATTATAAAATTTTTAGGTTATACAATTTTCCCCAAAGCCTATTTAAGAACCAAAAGTAGTTTTTGGTATATTTTTGCACTGTAATATACTTACAAGCTCCTAAATACGATCAGCAAACATTTTGTTTGCTGTTATGCTTCAATTCGATAAATATTCAGATTTTTGGTCAAATACTATAGATATTCATAAAATATTGTGTTAATTATGTTAGGATAGCTCCTAAGTTGACATTTTTATTTGTTTTAGCCTAAATAAAACATGTTTTAGTGTAATCGAGCTTCAAAAATAGCAGGAAATGTTTGCTATTTCAGCAAACAATGACTGCTGTCCCTTTTTCAGCAGACTTTCTGCTGTTTTAGCAGACTTTTCTGCTGTACCTACTAACAAATTTGTTTGGGTGTATGAGTTTAAAATTAAGGCCTATGTTGCAAACTTTTACTAAAAATTAGAAAAATATTTTTATTCACCAGTTAAGTTTGCTGACTAATAAGTTTTTCCGAAAAACTGCTGAAAATCATATCACATACAGTCATAGAATAACTCTGCTAATAAATAATACCGATTGCTGTGTTTCAACAGACGAATTTAAAATTTTTGTTTTTCCTCATCTGCAATTGAGGATAATAAGAATGTCCAGATCGAGGATCTGGAGGCGGCAATTTTTATTCCGCTCCCTCTATATTTTAAATAAAACAAATTAGATAGGGATAATGGGGAGACTACACTCATAGAAAAAAGTCTGCTAAAAACAGCATTCGATGTCTGCTGTTATATTTTTGTATTTCAGGGCCTAACGAACAACAATTTATAAAATGTTTATGTTATAAAATTTTCCCCAAAGCCTATTTAAGAACCAAAAGTATTTTTGCACTGTAATATACTTACAAGCTCCTAAATACGATCAGCAAACATTTTGTTTGCTGTTATGCCTCAATTCGATAAATATTCAGATTTTTGGTCAAATACTATAGATATTCATAAAATATTGTTTTAATTGTGTTAGGATAGCTCCTAAGTTGATATTTTTATTTGTTTCAGCCAAACTAAAACATGTTTTAGTGTAATCGGGCTTACAAAATAGCAGACAATGTTTGATATTTCAGCAAACAGTGACTGCTGTCCCTTTTACAGCAGACTTTCTGCTGTTTTAGCAGACTTTTCTGCTTTCCATACTAACAAATTTCTTTGGGTGATGGAGCGTTTACATAACCTTTGTATTTTTTTGCCGCACATCCCCATAGTTAGTCGATTAGAGATGATTTTCAAATATATCAAATGATTTTCAAATATATCAAAAATCGGACATTTTTGTTTAGTGAAAAAGGAGCGATATAATTTGTTTAGTGAAAAAGGAGCGAAAAACTAAAAATAACGGGATATCTCAAAAACTGTTCCATAAAAAAATTAAAAAATTTTTGGAATTCAGCAGATCAAAATACATAAGAAAAGTCGCATCTCATCAAATGTACATGAAAAAAAATTATTTTGTAAACTAGTGTAATTAGAGGGCGGCATTTCAACCTTCCACATATTCTGACGATATCAAAATGCTTTTTAAGTTAAATTTGGTTGTATAACGTTATTGCGAACCATGCTAAATATTTATTCTTACTTGTTTTCAATAATAAATGTCTATAATGGATGAGATTTACTTAGTTACTTTTTTATTATTTTGATTTATATATGTAATACTGAATTTATTTGATGGTTACGACAACGAAGCCATATAAAATAGAATACATTACTTTAAATAATTTGTAAAATGATTTTTAATAAATTCTGCTCGACTACGTTCATCAGAGCTCCTAAAGGATTCGTAACTATTGGAAGTTTCGAAATCATCTGCTGTAGATTTTTTATCTAGAATCAAGAAATAGATGAGATTATTATTTTCAACAATAGAATATGGAATTTACTCACCTAGAGCCTTATCTTCCCACTCAATGGCCATATTGTGTAACAAAACCAAAGCAATTATTATATGTCGCACCATTGCTGGTGAGCCAGAGAATTCACAATTTAAAATTCCAAAACGCTCTTGCCACAATTTGAGACATCTTCGAGCTGGTTCATAAGTTATCCTCAAAGAACTATTAAATGCTTGCTCGGCAAGTGTAGTTGCTTGAGTTAGTGGAGTATAGAGATAGGAAGAGCATTTTAAAACCGAGTCACCCAATAAAAGACGACCACGAAATTCATTTTGTTCGAAACGTTCCTTGATACGGCTCTGGGCGAAAATATCGGCTGGGGATTTTATATTTCCAGCTGATTTTACTGTATGACAATCCAAGTCGCGTATTTTCAATGTGGAATCTGTAACAATTTGTACGTAGAATATATCATCGGGTTTTTGTTCATTGGCAGTAGTAGTCCATGGACGTTTGCATCGTATATTCAGATGATTTACAGCTCCTATAACTTGAGGCATATGGGCCAAGTCATAAAATGCCTTTGTGACCTTTTCTTTTTCTGCCAATAAGCAAGGCATACGAATATAACGAGAAGCTTTATAGGACAAAGCCTCTGCAACACGTTTGCTAATTTTCGACAAAGTTGCAACGGTTATACCATGTATTTGGGCTGTAGTTTCAGGGTGCTGAAATAGATTCGAAATAAAGTTATAAGAATATATGTTATTACGTTCTGGGAAAAAATAAAATTAAAAGTTTGTCTAATGGAGTTTAAAATCTACTAAATTTTATAAGACCCATACGGAGTGGTTCGATAAGCAATTTTCTATCATTAATTTACTACCAGTAGACTGAAAAGGCAACTGCATACGCAGATCGACAATGGCTTGTTTGTTGCCGCATACGAAGCAGGAGATTCTACGAACAAGAATTGGAGTATTGGTGCTTTTGGATGCTCTATGTATATGCTAGTGATTGCTATCGTCAAAATTTTGTTTACGAGTGGTTTTTATGTAATTTGCCCCAATCCATCGATAGATTTTCTTCTCATCTGAAAGCCCATACGTGCTTTTTCCTACAAAATTCTTGAATATGGCTCTGCCTTATGGGATCCGCAGTGTGAATTATATTTCGTTATAGATCAATATTGGTTAGGTTACGTTATTTTGGGCACAATGATTATCTATAAGTTTAGTATACGAGTATATGATTGGTAATAACGTTCCCTGTAAGCCATTTAAAAATTATCGTTTCCTCTTCAATGAATTTCGACTTTTCAATTAGGCGTTGTTTGAACCCACCCGAAGAATTTGTGCTGATTTTAATTCACTTTATCAACGTTATCGATACTACCATTAGAATGAGGTGATTGAGCCTAGAAGTAAAGACTTAAGTATTAATTTTTGTAGTCTATAGAAACGGTTGATCAATACCTTTCTTTGTAACTGGGTATGCAAGGGGGTCTTTTCAGACGAGTTGAAAATATGGGCCAAATTGAAAGGGGTCTAGTTTGCTTTTCGCATTATTTTAGTTACATTAATTAAAACATTTCGAAGAATTATGTGGCTCTATAAATTAAACTTACAGTGCTTTTCAAAACATTTGCAACCACATTCCCTGTTGAATACAAACCGTAATTATAATGAAAATAAAAATAATAAACCACAAATTTTCATGCAATGTTGTTGCTTATTATGTCAATTTTAAAGATACAAGGAAATAACGGAACTAACGATAAAGGTTTTCTGATAATTTATACATTAAAAAAAATGAGTTTTTTGCCTGTTCAAAACATTTGCAACTAATATTAAGCGTCACATATATTTAAAAATAATTAAAGTATTTGTAACTTTTAACGATAAATGTTAATAGTTAATACTATAGCCTTGCCGCTTGATTACTTCTGCGCAACTTTTTGCCATTGGTTAGGATTAAACGGTCAATGATATCCTATGGTTCAGGTTCAAATAGATTTCGTAAGCCTTTTGCAAAAATTTCGTACAAATTTTTCATTTTACAGCTTTCCAAAGCTTGACTTTTACTTTAGCCGACTGAACAGGCTAGTCATCGGAAATCCATTGTTTTACCACGTTACACGTGTCCTAGAGGTCATGATCGCGCTGAATAATCCATGCAGACGACATTTTCCGGAATGCTTACGGCAATATCACATTAGACAAACTGTTTTTGTAGACTCGACTCTATAAATCGGGTCAATAACTTGTCCAGAAAAATACCCCCAGACCATAATATTGGTCCCGCCATGATGACGTTTCTTTTTTGGATTTCTTGGATTAAGGCTTTCCTTGCACCCTTCGTACTAAATTTCTACCATCCGGTCCATGCAAGTTAAATTTTGAGTCGTAGGAAAATATATCACATATCCACTGCTCCATTTAAGGTATTTTTGTGAAAATTGAAGGCGCTCTAACCTAGTTTTCTGATCGTTATGTTTAAAATACCCAATTTGAATTTAATTTTTGACTTCTTTGGATGATTTTTGATTGAATTGTTGCATAGTTCTTTTGATTATATGATCTTCTTTTGGCGTAGTCTTAGTTTTGGTGCATCCACTGTTTATAACTCGAGACGTTGGTTTTTGCATATTGTACTCTTCCGAAATTCGTTTTTGTGATACCCCAACTTTAAAATCTTCGATAATTTCTTTTTTATTATGTTGATTATGCTTATTGCCGGTAATTTTGTCGAATTATTCAAAAAATAGGACGAAATTATGACTAAATTAGGCAATGAACTTAACGATATTCCTGCAATTCCCTTTTTATACATTTAATCCATCTTCTTATAGGTCCTTATAACTATTTCAGGTAAAAAAAATAATAATGCCCTTAAAGAAGAAAATAGTACAGGGTGCTAGGTAGTTGCAAATGTTTTGAAAAGGTCAAATCATACGATTCTTTACCTTTCGGTAAATATCAATTTTTAATAACAGACCATTCATTTTCCCAATTAGAATATGGAAATACCACTCCATAACGATTATTTTTTTAAGTGGAAGCGAAACAAAGGAATTATTATTATGGGAGATGTTCAGGGTAGGGCTAGTTGCAAATGTTTTGAACATCACTGTATACTAAAACACATACCTCCGTCCTACCCCAGTAACGAACTGCTGCCATTATTTGTTTCTCCACGGGAACCTGACTATCCTTTTTCGTTGTGCCACCACTTTGATACTGCTCTACATCCAAATCATCCTTTATCATATCTAACAGACGTTTCATACTGTCCTTGGTAAAGCGGTAGCTATGTTGAAATTCCTCTTCCGTTAAATCTTGTAAAGGATTAAAACGTCGACGTTTATGATTCTTTAAACTTTTCTTTCCTTTGAGCACACCAAGATTCACGAAACGTTTACTGCAATTCACATTCCGAATCAAATTATCCACGGTTAGAAAGTCTCTAAAGACTTCCATATCGTTTAGATCATTTTGAAAATGTTCCAACAATTCCAAATCCATTTTTTTCAAAAAAATTCAACAGAAAACTATGTTCCCAATAAATTTGTTGTTTTCTTTATTGGTGTTGCTTTAATTGACAAAGTAACCGAATTGGCGAAGCTTTAATTAATAACATCAAATGTCGATTAGTGGCGACGTATAAACGTAATATTTTGTGATATCGACCCTACAGTGAAGCTGTTACCCGGGATAAAACCCGGGATTTTCGGGAAGGGATTAATCCCGAATCCCGGGATTTTTTATTCGGAATCCCGGGATTTTTCGGGATCCCGAAAAATATTTCCAATTTGTTAAATTTGTGGCTTTTTAGCATTATTTATTAATAAATTGGAGTCTTCATTCAGCGCAAATGGCCCTTAGATTTCATAGAACATGAGTTCATGTGAAATGGAATTCGTGCAACATAAAATAAAAAGTAATGATAAAACGACGATATGCCAAGATCGCGTTTATCTGATAAAAAAAAATTGTACGAAAATATACCTAATATCCCTGCCAACATTTTTTGAATTTGGGGCGCTTCTGAGAATCCCCACTACGTCGAAAACAATCATATACGACATCAAAAACTCGTCCGAAAAGCGCCGTCACTATAGAGAAGTTGTACCACGCCAAGTTACTACGAAAAAGTTTCTCATCAGTGCAAGTATTAGGTGCCTATTTAGATCAATTTCGAAGGACGCCAATAAGAACCCCTGCAAACTATCAGAAAAAGTGCATTTAAGGAAATTGTAGAAGAATCATTGTGGTCAAGTAAAACACGATTTTGTAGTTGTTTATTGATTTGATTAAACATTTATAATATCTTATAAATATAACATTTTTCGGTTTATCTCATCACATTTAACATAATTTTTTGTATTAATAAAAGAATGATGTTGAGTTTTAAGTAGCAAGTTATATATTGCAGCGTCTATCAGCCAGTTTGTTTATTTTCGATGGAGACAGCGTGCCTGGAAAAATATTTGAAAAATGATCACTTTATTCTATTTGGAAAGTCGAAAATTGTTCACCATATACCTTCCACAATTTTAAGCGTAATATCTATGTTTTCAGAACTTTATTTTCGTTTTTATTTAAATAAAATATACAAGCTGGTTGCGCTTGGCGTTTCACAAAAAATAAAATGGCTCTTCTAACAGTAGTGATGGCAAAATACTTTCATGTACATTTTGTACTTTTTGATATGCTTCCCCCATTACAGTTCGCGATGGTTGTGGTGACATTTACGAGTCTGTGGTAGCGATGAGGATGAAATAGAACTTTGAAATGCTGGCAGGGGTATAATCAAAATCCTTAAAATGTTTTGTTGAGTAAAACTGAATACTATGTTCAGTTTTCAAGCTAAAAACCAGCTTTACTTTTCTTAATTAATTAATTTAGAAATATAAAATGAGTATCAATCAAATCATTTTACAACCAAGCTTGACTTTCAGTTCGATAAGTTTGGTTGACAAATATTTGCAATACCGTTAATGTTAATGTTTAGTTTGTTTCACATTGAAAACTGTTTGAGAAATTTTTGAGTGGCGAGGAATATCCATTACATTCGAGAAACTAATGGAATTTTACTGTTGAGTGTAACATAAATATTCCCTAATTGTTTGAAAAACTGTTGAATTTTAGCATTTTTCAAACGTTTGTTTTTATACGAATTGTATTCATTTAATTGTAACGAATACCCAAAAATAGTCAGTAACGAGTACTTGTAATAAAATACTCGTTACTTTCCCAACACTAGCGTCTTTTCCTAAAAACAGCTCGCAGTTTTATACGAGCTCCTATATTTTCATCAAAAATAAGGTAAATTCGAACAAAATAAAGTGGGTAGCATTTTGAAGAGTTTTGTTACAATTTATATGACATTGTTTGTAATCAGGGCAAGCATTTCCGTGCACTAATAATGAAAGTGACTACGTACAAGTTAAAGTGCAGTTCCTAATACATACATACACATTTAGTTTCATTTTATATCGCAGTGCCGGAATAAGTCCTCGAAAGATTTGGTTTGGTGTACTAGCTACCTCATAGAATACAAAATCGGTTAATTTCGAGAAAAATAAGAAATATGTCTGACGATCAGAGTCGTGGACGACGCCGTCCATCCCGGGAGCACCATGCAGAAGAACCCGGTAGCTCCCGTCGTCCCCGGGAACGATCCATATCAACAGAAGAACCGGTAAGTTTTTATGCTATAATTTCTTATACCGTTATATGGAAAAACATGAATATGTATTTACTGCATTATAGTAAGGTCATTATTATTAGTCAGCATTTTGCAATTGGGTTTCAAGTTACCGGCATTATAGAACGAAAATTACAAAAATCCAATTTATGTTATATTTCAAATTAATCTGCTTTCTCAGAGGGGGTGAAGTCGCCATTGGAACTAAACCGAAATCGAAAAATAAAATAGAACCTATGTGAGAAGATGATGCTCAGTGTTGGAGAAAAAATGGTTCAATTTGGGAGAAATAATCCTCGAATGTAATTTTACCAAGACTTTTTTTTTAAATTTTATGTTTACTTATTTGCTCAATTGTTTTTAAATTCTTATAGATTTTTTATTATTTATTATTATGTAACTATTTTATCATTGCAAAAATCTGTAATATATATGTGTTAACTGGGCCTCGTTTGGCGTTGTATATATTACTTTGGAGAATAATAAATGAAATGAAATTAACATATAAGACTCAAATGTAATCATCTCATCGGCCAGATCTTACTATGAAATTGTATTAGCCAACACTGACGCATATGTATAGTAAGGCTTGTGAGATTGGTATCTGGCATTTCCTTTTCAATAGCCTGATAATACCAATACCTTAAGCTTCATGTCCAATAAGCTCGTATTAGAATTGTAATGATTTGTAAAGTAATTGAATTGGACGAATAACCAGCCTGCGTTGATATCAGGCTAACATAAAAATAAGTAAATAAATCAATTTTGACATGTGGCCACCTCGTTAATAAAAATATGCGAACGTTTGACGAAAACCCGCTTTTATATTCAAGCTTTATTTTTCAAATTTATTTGTGAGCAACGTTTTACTCCAGCTATACATTAAAAATTTCTTTTCGTTGCAACAACCGTGTTCTATATTCGTGTATTAACATGAAAACCGACTTTATTTCACGGATATATTGCTTACTTACATTCTTGTGTTTGCAATTAACGGCAATTTTTGTACTTTGTAACTTTGTCCAAAGTATTGGTATTATTTATTTATTTAACTCATTTTACAACCAAGCCGAAATGGCCATATACGGTTACAGGGATACTCAAAATAAAGAATTACATTAAATTTACTTAAAAAAAATTATTAAAATATTAGGACTACAATCAAGGACTGCAAAACTTGACATTATTACACCTTATTACTAAGTATATATCTTACTACTATATGTAGACTACGTTACAAAAACAATTTGATATATAAATATAAAAATTTAGGAATTGATTACTACTCTCAAATATTATTATAAAAAATTTAATAATATTATAAAATTTCATCTAGGGCCTTTTTATTTATAAGTTTTTAATTAAATGATTTCATTTTTTTTTTCAAATACCTAATGAATTAAACCACTATGTAGTCATGAAGTAATGACCTAGTTTAGATTTTTTTGTTTGCCTAAGTGAAAAGGTTTGTATGGAGGTGTTATTAGAAGCCAGATGATTTGTATTATGATGGTTATCTTAACAGAGCCTTATTAAAAAATGTCATACCCAACATCTGGAAAATTGATAAAATTATTCCACTACTGAAGTCAAGCAAAGATATATGTAAGAATGGATCTTAAGCGGCCAAACCGTGGCACTTGATCTACCTAAGAGCCTTTATTTTATGCAATTATTATTTTATGCTCACCATAATTCCGTTCAAAACTTTAAGTTATACGCTCCCTAATATTTGTATGATTCACCTTCCCGGCATTGTGATAATGTTCAAGCATTGTACTTTACCCTAACGATTATTGCAAACTCTATCAGAGAACAACGAGAATATTACTCGGCCACGGGCCATCATAATAGCCTTCCACGAAAGAATTGCGACATTATATGTTCGTATAATGCAAATATGCCGGTTAGAATAAAGCAAACCTATTGCTAGAGAAATTTACTATAGTTAAATACATTATACAGCTACGGAAATTATTTATTTATTGAATCATATAGTAATATAAAGCCTTGGAAGCCAATAAAATATTACTCTTAGCATGTACCTGAGCATTAAATAATTCTGTATTACTTAAATTTTCTGGGAGATTATTATTATTTTTTGTGTAAATATTTATCAAGTCATAAGAGAAATCCTAGATGGCTCATAATTTTACATCAACAAATGTTTTTTTATTCACATTAATATTTCAGAATGTTAAGCAAACGTACGTTTTATTCATTAGTCAATGTAAATTTTTTTCTCACTCCTTGATATCAATTCCGTTGAGATAAATATTCGTTCATTCACCACATGACCTGTTTGATAATGATGCAAACGTATACAAATTATACAAAACTAGCAATTTTTCTATTCCCCTTCATCTCTCTGTGTAACCTGACTCTACCACCTATATTTATTTTTGAGTTTGGTTGGTCAGCAAAAAATATTGCGAAAGCCAAGGAATGTTATATGCTTGGTTCGTTAAACTAAAGAAAATCGGACTTGATAACAACAATATGGACAGGGTCCTCTTAGTTTCTTTATTTACTTATTTTTTAAGATTTTTTGCTTGAACCATACGCTCTAGTAGGCAATAGTAATCTATGATATCAAAAATTAGTTTGTTTTAAAGAATATTTATTACTCTATAAAAAATGAGACCATGTCAGAAATATTGATTTTGGTCGGCTCATCATCTACGTATATTGAGGTTTCCCGTCCATCTGAACTTTTTTGCAAATACGTTTTTTTAATCCGCGACACTTCTTTTGAAAACTGAATACCCGTGTAAAAATTGGTGGATCTGACCAGATATTATTAGATCTGCCGCCATATCTGATTAGATACGGTAGTATATCTAGGCAGATATGGTCAGATCCGAAAAATGGTAATATCTGATCAGATCTAATTCTAAAGGAGTTAGATCTGACCAGATCTCAAATTTGGCCCACATCTAATTATATCTAATCTGATATAATTAGATGTTAATATATCTAATTATATATAATTTTATCTACAAATTGTAACACTTCCCCGTTACATATAATATTACCCTATTTAATAAAACGAATTATATAATATACTATAGTAATAATGGTAAAACTGTATTATTTACATTACTATTGAGATCGTACATTTTATGTATGTTAAGTAACTTAAGTTTTAGAATTCATTAAAAACAAAAAACAAAAAACGAAAAAGTTAAACAATAGTGGTCTATTTACTACTTTTGTCGTTTGATCTCGCCAAGACGTTGGGACATTGCCCTCTCGACGTTTTTTTTTTCGATTGTGGCTCCCAATTCCGCTCTTTCGCAACCCGGAATCAAAAATCTAAAGACAGAAAAAGATTTATCAGTTAATTTGAAATTTATAGATTTGGTATAAGGGGATGCTTACCAACAATAGCTTCTCTGGCCCTGTAATTTAGGGCAAAAACGGGTTCTAACTGTCTCTCAAAACCCTGTGCCCTTGGGGGTTGTCCAGTGAGGGTGGCTTTCTTAAGTACATTTCGTTTGAATACGCCTTCCAGCAACTTGCGAGCCACATGCGAAGCCTTGTGGGACGTCCCCAATGCCATGTTGTGAATGATGGCACGACAATATATGTTGTTCCCAAAATATATCATCTGTAACGAAACAAAAATAAAATTACTTAATTATTCATGGTTATGTTGAAATCATTTTATTCATTATTCCACAAAACATTTATATTTCTATCAAATCTTATCAACCTATGGATGGAAAGCATCCAGAGCATTGCAAAATATATAATTTTGTCTAAATTCATTGTTCCAAAAAAAGTAAAAGTAGGTCCAACAAAACACTTTTGACAACTATTAGATTTGTTCTTGATACTTACCTTTTCATCAAAATTGCTGCCAAGAAACTCTCCTCATCATCACTACATTGGACAGATTGCTCTACCGTAATTTCTGGTAAAGCCTGGCTTTGTTTTAGAGCTTCTAGTTGATCCTCCGTCTCCCTTATTTTCTTTTGCAGAAACTCAATTTCATTTTCCTGAAAGAAAAACCATTTATTTTTATATTTATATATAGATAATAACAAAACACAAAACTTACCTCGTCACTGGACGTAGTTATACGTCTTTTTATGGTTTTTTTATTTGCATTTCATCAATATATAAAAATAGCAACAAAACAATAAACTTACTTTATCACAGCTTCTCTTGCTCTTTTATCTTCCTCGAAAAATGAGAAGACATTAGATTTTTATATGAAATAAAAATATCAAACTCGCATTATCAAATATTTGGTATATATTTTTTTTTTCAAATTTAATAACACAGCCGTTGCTAATGGTGATAGTTATGGGGTGACATTTTTGAAAACAAAAAGACAGTTGTGTCTGAAAGTTAAACATTTTATGAAGACACTTTAAAATGATATTTAAAAGGGTTTCATGAAACTGTCGCAACCTATAAAGATTGTTTGGTTATGTTCACCACTTGTTTTGATGTGCGACCAAACATACGTGCTTGTAACCAAGTATATCACGTTAATATTCTCGTAACAAACACATTATTTTTAAACACAAACATATACGAATATTTTTTTATCCGTGTTACAGAACTGGTTCATGATTTAATGCGATATATATAATTAGATATGGTGACATATATAGTATATATAATTAGATATGATGTCATATATGAAGATATACAATTAGATCTTACCAGATATGACTGATATAAATAGATATAACAACATATATAATTAGATCTTGAATCAGATCTAATCATATATAACACTATACATAACATATCTCCGTAGATCTATTTATATCTACAACCATATCTGAGCAGATATAATTATATATACTTTGATATTATTAGACATGATTAGATCTCTCAATTTTTACACGGGTACGGGAAATATTCGCTGGTACCCGATATGGAGAATACTATAGATGATAAATCAATTCAAGGCTCCATTCATTGATTATAGCTGAATGTGACTTTATTAAGGTGATTTAAAATTTGGTTTCAATAGCAAGGTCTGTAAAAACATGTAACCCCATATATATTAACAATATTTACATATGTTGTCTTTCACTGGTTTTAATTCTCTATTTATTTTTTTTAGCAACCCAAAATAATTAAAACTGAGCCAGGATCACCCGATCGTCATTCCAGGGCATCGTCTATTGCAACCAGTGTTAAGAGAGAGCCACATTCACCGGAACGACGAAGTCCTTCCGTTGCATCAAATATATCAATAAAGAAGGAAGATCCGGAGCGGAGCGAAGATCGCGTTAAACGGGAACCGCCAGAGAGACCCCGTGGCGAAGCATCGACATCTCGAAGTGCCAGAGATCGTAACAATCGTTACGAAGTGTCTTTGGTTTATACTAAACCCTCTGATGTGATTAGTAAAACTGGTTCCCTCGGCAAAGAAATCACATTGCAAACCAACTACTTCCGTTTAATCAAAACGCCAACTTGGAAAATACATCAGTATCATGTCAGTTTTGCACCCGATATTGAGCTGAGACGTCTAAAAAGTGGAATACTTTCAGAACACCGGGAAATGTTAGGAGGCTATTTGTATGATGGTACTAAGCTATTCACTACTACAAAATTGAATGAGGAGAAAACAATACTTCATACAAAATCGAAGCAAGGAGAGAACTATGTTATCACCATTAAGTATGTTGGTGTCATATCAATGACTGAGTGGCAGTCTTTGCAAATTCTTAATTTAATATTACGTCGTTCAATGGAGGGTCTGAAACTTCAACTTGTCGGTCGTAACTTCTATGATCCTGTGGCTAAGGTAAGCATTGCCTAAGGGGGTATTAATTAAGTTTTTAATGTCATCGTATTTCCAGATTGATTTACGTGAATATCGTATGCAATTGTGGCCAGGATATCAAACCTCTATACGGCAGCATGAAAAGGATATCTTATTGTGTGCCGAAATTGCTCACAAAGTGATGCGTACAGAGACTGTATATGATATCTTCAGACGCTGT
Organism: Haematobia irritans; assembly: GCF_050003625.1. NCBI lineage: Eukaryota > Metazoa > Arthropoda > Insecta > Diptera > Muscidae > Haematobia > Haematobia irritans. The sequence continues at coordinate 124,786,465 of NC_134398.1, read as the reverse complement.
CAGGAGAATGCTCGCGATTTCAGAGAAGACTTCAAACGTCACATAATCGGACTCACTGTACTAACAGATTACAATAATAAAACCTATCGAATCAACGACATTGACTTTCAGAAAACTCCTAAGGAGACTTTCAGTATGAAAGGCGAAAAGATAACATTTATGGATTATTATTACAAGGTAGGTGTTTTTTAATGCCACACCATGGATTAAGGTTAAATTATCGTTCTTAGAAATATAATATTCGTATACGAGATCCCCAACAACCATTGTTGCTATCCAAGGCAAAGGAACGTTCATTGAGGGGTGGGGAAAAGGAAGTAGTTATTCTAATACCTGAACTTTGTCGTGCAACCGGTCTTAATGATAGTATGCGTAACAATTTCCAGTAAGTATTCTAAATGAAAGTATGCTAGTTTAAAGACTCTGTTTAACTTATTTTTATTTTTGTTTTTAAGACTTATGCGAGCTATGGCAGATCACACCCGCATGAATCCCGATAGACGTATTGATCGTTTGCGAACATTTAACGAACGCTTGCAACAAACCGAAGATAGCGTTCGAATTTTAACCGATTGGAATATGAAATTGGATACACGCTTAGTTGAAGTTAAGGGTCGCATATTGGATCAACAGAAAATTGTCTTTAGAGATCACAGAAAGTATGGAATTAATAATATGTTTTCAAAATGTCATACAATCTCATTTAACGTGATTTTTCCACTTTATAGAGAACCTTCTGGTGAGCAAGCCGATTGGACAAGACATTGTCGTAGTATGGGAATGTTTACTACTCCCTCTCGTGGTTTAGAACGTTGGGCTGTTATTGCAACGAATCGAAATTCACGAGATTTGCGCAACTTTGTAGAATCTCTTATGCGAGCTGCAAATGGCATGAGTATGCGTATTGAAAGACCCAGAGAGTAAGTATAGTCCCCAGGAAAGAACTTATTTATTTATAGAGAAGTTCGAGTGTTGAAAGATATACCAGTGAACATGGTTATTGTAACTGTTAAAGTTATAATGCTTAAATTATTTTCTCCGTTTTAAATCTAGCCAATTATTCTGGGAACCTATTTTGCCCCCATCACACTTTGTGAATTTTAACAGTAGCTGTAGAGGTATGAGAGAATGGGTATTATTTGAGTTTTGTCAAAATTCTCCCGTAAATATGTCGCTGTATTATTTATGTATGGCGTTTTTGTTGGTGTTAGTATTGTATAGCTTAGTACATAGCTCTTTTAGTCTTGTTGTATTTATAGAATGGAAGTACGACCGATTGTAAATATAAATATAGCCTTTCCCGGATTTTTTCCATTCTCTGAAAAGCGATATTTTTACGAATTTCCTTCGATATGGCAAACAAGGAACAAATTAGAAATAGCCTAAGGCTAGGTTTCTAAAACGTAACTGTAAACCTAACAATCTATTTTATTTTAACATCTTACATCAATGAAAACTTATACCAAAAAATGTTTTCTTATACAAAAATGTTAGCGAGAGTCTTATCCGAACACCATATTTAAAATGGTATTTTTTGTACCATTTTAACCAAATGGTACCAATAAAAAATCGATCTACATTTAAAATTAAATTAAATAATAGCTGTCGTTGTAAAGGCTGTCATTTTCATAAAGGTTTACTTATTCTACTAATCCATCGAAAGTTTATATATCTATATCGTAATTTAGGAATATAATAATACTATTTCGGAAGTAATAGAAAACTATTAGTTAAATTATTTTATTCCATAGCTTCTTTTATTTAAAGGTGTGTACTAGGTTCGAGTTTAGCCGCTAAAATTAAATCTGTAAAAGCAGAATAAAAACATCATTTTTGGTTTCTATTTTTTACGTTAACTTCTTGTACGGGAATGATTCAAATCAACAATTAAAAAAAGTAATCCCGAATAATAACTGTTTTAGCACCATAATTCGGGAATTTCCACACTTAATACCCGGGAAAGCAGAGCGAAAATATGCCAAAACCCCGGGGATAAAACACCTAATTGTAAATGTTTCAGCAGACACTCGAACAAGTGATAAACTAAATTCTCGACCCAAATTTATTTTTCCAGTGACACCACGGCCGGTAATGGAATAGAATTAATACAAACTATTTTTTTTTTTGTATATATTTTCTAGAGTTATGATTTATGATGACCGTAATCATAGTTTCATACAAGCCATGGAAGACTGTTGCCGTCAAGATCCCCAGTTAATTTTGTGTTTGGTACCAAATAATAATGCCGAGAGGTAATTTCTTTATATATGGAGATGAGAACTTTAATATAATGTACCAAATAAAATTTCACACAGATACGCATCGATCAAAAAGAAAGGTTGCCTTGAACGATCTGTACCCACACAAGTGATAACACAAAAATCAGCTAGCAATCAACGCGGACTTATGAGTATTTGCACCAAAGTGGCAATACAAATCAACTGCAAATTAGGCTATACACCCTGGATGATTGATGTTCCTCTATCGGGCCTTATGACCATTGGTTACGATGTGGCCAAGAGTGCACGTGATAAATCGAAAGCTTATGGTGCTTTAGTCGCTACTATGGATTTAAAGGTTAATGCCACATTTTACAGTACGGTGGCCGAGTGTAGCTCTCACGATGTCCTGGCCAACAGTCTGTGGCCCATGATGACGAAGGCATTGCGCCAATACAAAAAAGAACATGACAAACTACCCAATCGGATTTTGTTCTATCGTGATGGCGTCGGTGAAGGTTCCTTGAAACAAGTTTACGAGCATGAAGTCAAAGACATTGTAGAGAAGCTGGACCAAGAATATAAACGTGCCCGAATGGAAAAACCGCCAATGTTTGCCTATGTCGTTGTCACAAAATCAATAAATACCCGTGTATTTGCCCGTGGTCGCAATCCTCCACCTGGAACAGTGGTAGACGATGTTGTCACTTTGCCCGAACGTTATGATTTCTATTTGGTTTCGCAGTCGGTGCGCCAGGGTACAGTTGCTCCCACCAGCTACAATGTTGTCTACAGTAATATTCGCCTTACACCTGATCAAATGCAATTACTTACATATAAAATGACACATTTGTATTATAATTGGTCGGGAACTACGCGAGTACCGGCCGTCTGTCAATATGCCAAAAAATTGGCCTCATTGGTTGCATCCAGTTTGTATCAGCCTCCGCAGAATGCTTTAGAGAAGAAACTCTATTATTTGTAAGAAGTTCCAATTTTGTGTTTCATTTCGCTCATACTTATTATTTTATGCGCAATGATTTCTTCAGTAATTTTTTTATAAACTGTATTCAAACAGTTTTATCTCTCGTTAAAATTTTACAATCGAAACGTACATTTTGCCTACTATATTTAAAATATCAATATGTATGTTTTACGTTTAAAAACAAAATTAAAGTTTTGTTTCACGTCTTTAATATTTCTCGTATATACATTAAGAATTTCATCATTGAACACACAAATATATATGTAAAATTATTAAGTTAAGTTGTAGACATTTAAAACACAAAACGATCGCATTGTATTTGGCGATATTATCAGCATTTATATCGGTGAAGATTTTTCATCAGAAGATTATTTTTTGAATTCACTTTAAAGTTTTCGAATTTACAAATGAAAACAAACGTGCATATTGTAAAATCGTTTTGATGTCTTTCAAATTATTTTTGTAATGTATAATTTTATCTGAATTTTCATAATAAAAAATTGAAACAAATACAAAAAAAGTACAATGAGATATTATTGTGAATATCGCCCTGAAGTTGAAATAAAGGAGATTGTATGATAGAATCGGGGAAATACTGTGTGAGTTGAAGGTAGATAGGGAAGTTATAATTAGAGTCTGGTCGTCAATCTTAATAGAGTATAGAAAAAATGCAAATCGGATATCACAACGTCTAATTTCCAAAAATTAAATGCGAATTTTATCTATAAACTATCAATCAAAAATATCCCAATATTATAAAAAAGCGGCTCATAGATATTCAGGTAGACAAAAACCTTCTTGGAATGACAAATTTTAGTACGAATTTCCATTGCTAAGTTATTTAAATATTATCCTGACCGACACTAGAGCTCGACCGAAGCGGGTTTTTTTTACCATGTTCGGCAAAAAAGCAATAATCGGCCGAAGCAGAACATTTTCCTAAATTTGTAATTTTTGTTTTAATTACACTGGGTCTTTTAACTGGGACAATTCAATAGGAAATTAATTATAAAAAGTTTCGGCATCGGTTAATCGGTCCGTTGAATCCGACTGCCGAAGCCGATTCTTCGGTCGACCTCTACTATACACCCAAAGAAATTTGTTAGACAATAAAAAGTGTGCTGAAAAATGAAAACCACTGTTTCATAAATAGCAAACATTGTTCACTAAAAGCCATATTGGAATTACAAATTTCCATTGCTAAACAACGCTATGCCTGAGTAGTTGTGTGGATATTTCGCAGCTGATCGTTCGCTAATTTATTTGCTTTAATTTGTAAATAATTTTATTACAAAATCTTAACATTCGCTGTACTTCCTGAATACCATCTTACTTGGATCCATTGAAATATCTTACATTTTTGTGGAATTAGTTTTGAATTGCTGCAAAGATCAGTTCAACAAAAGTTAAGTACCAATTGCGTAACTTTGCTGTATTCCCTGCATTTTTATTGCCGGTTCTCTTTTGGCGTATAACCGTTGCTGCTGCTTTTGTTGTTGCTACTATTGTGGGTTTATCATGGCACCTAAACCTGTCGCTTGCCAAACTTGTAATGAGTCTATCACTAAAACTCAAGGTAGCATTGAATGTATAATCTGTGCCAACTGGACACATGCATCCTTTGCTCGGCTAACAGATAAGGATTTATGTGCCCTGAAATCCATGAAGTCCTGCGTTTTTATTTGTGTTGAGTGTGAACCGAACATCAACAGCAATCGCAGTGGAGGAGATGGCATAATGGAAGAGGTAAGAGCACTTAACCTCAAATTTGATGCATTTATTGCTGAAAACAAATCTGAACTTACATCTATTAGAACAACGTTAGAAGTAATGGATAGTCGATTTGCCGAAACGAAGAAAGATATTGCAAAGCTGGATGAGCGTATTTCAAAAATCGAAAATTGGACAACTTCAAAAATTACATCCTTGGAAGTTGTAAATAATTCGTTGCATCGCAGACTGAATCGTGCTGACTTACTTATAAGTGGATTACCAGATGGCTTAGATGATCTCGTGACTCCTGTTGTTGCTGTTGGAGCAGTTTTTTCAGTTGATGTTACTAAGCAAGATATTCACTATGCTACCTACATTAATAATGGCAAGCAAATTCTTGTCAAATTTAACAGCGTACCAATTCGAGATGCTATCATGAAGGCTTACTTCAAAACTCGAAAACTTCGTGTTTGTGATCTGCTAAATGGTGAAGGTAATGATGTGGTCAGTAGAGTGTACCTAAACGACCATTTTACTCCAGCTGCCAGTTACCTTAACAGCATTTGTACGAAACTACGTAGAAATAACATCATTATGAAGTACAAAATTTTGAACGGAGATAATGTAAGGGCGAAGCTCTTTTTTCCTGATGGTAGTGAAGCTGTACAAGATACCCAAAAATGCGTTGTCCTTCTTAAAGGGCCGAATGAAGTCAATCATACATAAGTATTTTCTTGGTATTATTTATGCGTCCTTCTCATAGCTTTTATTTTTCTTTATAACTTTTTCTTATAATTGGTACAGTATTATTTGCCCTTGTTCTATACTTGTTTGAAGTTTTGCATTTAGTATAATTTAATGGAATTGAATATACTATTGATCTCATTTTTATGTTACGATTAGCTGTGTAATCAAATGAAATTTTAAAAGTGAATTATTTTAATGAATTTCAGATGCGATATGATTTATGAATTAATTTTAGCATTCTATTTTTGGTTCCCCGCCATGATTTGAATTTGATGTCTGTTAATGGTAATCTTGGTCCCATCATATACGGTAGCTCCTATTTTAAATCGGTATTATTGCCATTTAATGATCGGTTGAATATTGCTCATTTGAATTGTAGAAGTATAAAGGTGCCGTTGAAGCTTGACGAACTTAGAGGGTTTCTTAGGGATGGAACGTTTGGTCTATTTGCAGTTTCGGAATCGTGGCTTTCTAGTGATATCTCAAGTAATGATATCTCTATTCATGGCTATAGGATCAGTAGAAATGACCGCCAATTCGGAAGTAGAGGAGGTGGGGTATGTATTTACATTGCTAACCGTTTACCGTTTCGGGTTGTTTTTAAGGTATCTGAACCCTATTGTGAAACAAATCGGCAGTCCGGTGATCGTCTTCGAGAAATAAAAATGGGAGTTCGATCACCATGTGTTGTGGAACGACTAACTATTTCGTCCTGAAAATATATTTTGTCTTTACGTTTGAATAATTAAGTTAGGTTAGGTGGCAGCCCGATGTATCAGGCTCACTTAGACTATTCAGTCCATTGTGATACCACATTGGTGAACTTCTCTCTTATCACTGAGTGCTGCCCGATTCCATGTTACGCTCAATGACAATAACGTTTGAATAATTACTTGTGTCGCCTATTGTGATTGATCATATTTTTTGTCGTTTGGTTATCCGTAGTTTTGTTTCTCCTTTGATCCTCCTGTTTGTTATCGAATCATTCTCATTTGGAATCACAAGGGGAAGGAGGTGCAAAACTGCGGTGAGTATTTTGTATTAGTTTTATATGTATTTTATTTTACCGTTATTTTACATTTTATAGAAATAAACACTCTCCAATTGTTTGTAATCACATTCATACCTAAAATTTGTTTGTGTTTTCAAACTGTTAAATTGGCAAAACCTCCGGACTCAATTGCGGCCAGCAACACCATGTATTTATGAAAATTGTGTGGTAGATCAATATCCTCGGATCATCTTCATCATTTCTGTATTTATCGCAAATGTTTTAGCACTTGCTACAAGAATAAGGATTTTTACATATTTTTAAGCTCAATCCAAACACTAACAATAATTACCACCCATGATAAAACAAACGAGAAGTGGTTGCGAATTTGCAACGATTTTAATTCTTTCCTGTTCTCTTCTCCAAACGTCATATATAAAAAACAATGTTGTCGTTGTGGAATGAATTAATTCCCAAAATATCTCAACAATTTTGTTTGATCAGACAAATTCAATAAATCTTTCAAGTACATAATATTCGAAAATTTCTATTCATACAGTATTTTTTCCACAAGTAACAGGTATAGGAACACTGGAGTATATTGAAACTTTTGAGTAAAAACAACAAGAGATATTTTAAACCTTCAATCAAGAATACGGTGAATTTATTGCGTAAGTGCAGTTTTAAAAGCTTAATTAGCATGTCACCTAATAGATATAGCTTAGTACAACAATTATTAAAATAACAAGACATAATACATAGTTATATGAGATACTTTTTCCAACATTTTCTTAATCATCTTGTCCCGTGGTGAGTAATTTCAATGCTTTCTGCAAATTTTCTATTGCAGTTTTTACATCGTCGTAGTTAAGGGCGCTGCCAGCATATTTGCAATACTTTTGAGCTGTTATCATTTGTTCCGGAGTAATTTGTATATTAGCCACAGGAGTAATTGGGGTGTATACAGGATGTGGTGTTGTTGGTGGGACAAATGGTTCAAAACCGCCAGGTTTTTCCTCTTCCACCGGTGGACTTGGTAATATATCTGGATTATTTAGTATAACCTCGGCATTTGGAGGTTCACTTTCCTCAGTTTCCGGGTTTTCATTTGAGTCATCACCTGCAGCCGCCTCATTTGAATCGTCTCCTCCAGTCGCCTCATTTGAATCATTCGATGGTTCTTCTTGTGGAGACATTGTTGGTGTTTCATTGTTTTCATTTTCGCCATCTTCGTTTTCCTCTTTCATTGGACCCGATACAGGAGTCTCTCCATTTTTCAAGCAATTGTGAATGTAGGCAGCCTTCCATTTGGCATATTTGCGATTGTGTAGGGCTTCTTCACTTAGTTCACCGAATGTTTGGAGGACATCATATATCACTCCACTGGAATAGAAAGCCTTGACAACATTTCTAAAACAATTATATATATAAATTAATGAGCAATATTGTAAACACAGCCGATATTTTCATATACGTACTTTCCAAAGTTACCTTCACGATCCTGTTTATCGGCGTATAAGAATAATTTCAATGCATAATTTTCCATATGAGCTTGAGCACACACTTCATTTGTAATAGATTCATTGTCAGAATGATCCTTTTTCATAGACTCTAACCAATCCATAATAGCTGTAGATTATTTAAGCGTAAAATAATTGATTATTAATGATATAAATGTATTAAATTAAAAAAATAACAATACTAATAGCCTTGGCTTCAACTTCAACTGAAAAACAGGCTCTAGGTAAAGCCCTTACGACTCCAAAAGTTCTTACAACAAAGCAAAAACATGTCTCCCTACATCGCGTTCTCAGGCGAAAAAAAAACCAATTCTCAAATAATCGTGTTTCCAATTCGCCAAATGCCTATACAATGGATTTTTGTACTGGCTATATTTAAAAAAATTATGTACATTTTTCATAAATAATCAAATTAGTTTTTGTTAATTTGTCAATATCAAAATGTTATATCTCTTTTTCATCATAAATAGTTTGAACTTTTAATTTAAAGTTTTGATAGAAAACCAGAAAATAGTTCCCACCTTTACGACACACAGTGGTTCCAAATCGCTTTTTTTTTTAAATAAGTCTGTAACTTTTGAACGGATAAAGATATCAATATAATTTTCAGTGTGTGAAGGCTGAAGTGTTTTCCTCTAAGTTTGCCAACTTTTTTATCTAAAGCACATGGGTACACATTTTTTGTTCTTCTAGGATTCGTAGACTTTTGTAGGAGAAAAATTACGAATCCACTTAAAACACAACTTCTATGTTCCAAATACTGACCCCACAAACGGTAAAAGATAATTGCACATGCAGGCTTGTATAACTTTACAAGTTCTTCCTAGCAAAGAAAAAATCATCGAAATCGGTTCAAAATTGCGGAGTTTACAACTAAAACAAAAGTTCATACTCCCGAGGGGACCAACTTTCAACGCCTACAGGTCAGCTCGTGGACCTACTAGGGACCCACAAATTGGCAAACATTTAGAGGAAAACACTTCAGTTTTCACACACAGAAAAAAATTATGTTGCTATCTTTATTCGTTCAAAAGTTACAGAATTATTTCCAAAAAAGCGATTTGGAACCACTGTGCGACAGTCGACTGTCATCTGCAGATAATAGACCCACTACCATGTAGAGCTCTACAGAAAAATCGACTTAGGCATTAGGCCAAAAATCGATAATCGGCGGCAAGAGACCGGTTAACCCAAGCTGAACCTGTTTTAATAATTTATTTAGTTAACTATTCGTTTATTGTACCAAAAAGGATATTACAATGCTTGGACTGAATTAGCTTTTATTGTTTTTATGACTTTGTTCAATAAAATATGGTAATATTGAAGTAAAATACCCAAACTTCTTTAATAACATCCATTAAGAAAATATTCGGCTTCGGCCGATTATTGTCGAACATCGGCTTCGACAAAAACAACGGCTTCGATCAAGCTCTACTACATATCGGCAATAACGGTTTTATGCGCCTGATTTTACTATTATGTCCTGCTATATGCATGCGACCAACAGATGAATACCAAACCGACTTGTCAATTCATGTTATATATCACGATATAGTACCTACTTGATGTATTTTAACTGAAGGCCATAGAAAACAATGCTTTCACTTCTGTGAAAAGTTCTTGCATCAGTGTTACACTACTTCCCCCATTTTTCTTCCACCCAAATAATAGTGTTATGATTATTACTAATTGAAAGGGCTTAGATCCAAATGTTCAAACATAGGATTTTGTAGTGAAATTGACAGACAATTTGAAAAAAGTAATTTCGAAGTCAGCACCAGCAATTTTAACTACCATGTATGGATGTATGGATATTCACAATCTAAAGTGTTTATTATATTAAGGGACAAAGAAGTGTTAGTTCTCATTTGGAAAGATATTTCTTGTTTTTGAAGAGTGTGCGAAAAATTCCGATATTCGAAAGTAATTTTTTTAATGGGATTTAACCCCTTTTTTATTTACGCCATTGTTGTGATATACAAACGATGACTCAGACAGACTCGTCAATTTGCTTATAATTTTTCGCATTAAATTTTATTTTCCCCTGACTTACCTAGCAATAGTTTTGTTTCCTCGGGTTGTTGAGTTGTCAATTTAAGACCTACTTGCAGGGCACTATAAATAAATCAGACCATCAAATGAGCCCATATCCGCATAGATTTTGGAGCATTTAACTTACTATAACCTGGACCAGTAGGCCACAACAATATCCCTTGTATCATGTTCCTGAGCTATTTTCAAGAAATGTTGTATTTGCTTTAGTGATGGCGGACAAGGAGGAAACTCCATTGTATATTTTCTTTTGCGTTAGATTAATTTAATTTTCCTACTCCCAAAAAAATTGTTTATTTATCGGCTAGCAAACGATGAAATCATAAAATCAGATGTTTTAGAAATAATGGTCAGTGATAACACAGTAGCATATGGTACCAAAGGTAAAATTTTGTACTTTTAATAGGATAGAAGTATAAAAAAGCTTGAAAAATGTTGGAATTTACAGTAGAGAAGTATTTTGAATATAAAATATATTAAAAGTGGATTTGAAATCCCTCCCAATAAACACAAACGTTTGAAAAATGCTAATTTTCAACAATTTTTCAAACATTTTTTCAAAGGATTAGGGTAATATTCAAGTTGAGAAATTGTTGAGAAAATCGCGTTCTCAACAAAAAACAGACATTACCCTCAACAGTGAAATTCAACACATTAGCAATAATATCTCAAGTGTTATCCTCAAATTGAAATGCATCGCTACTCAAAAATTTGTCAAACAATTTTCGATGCGAGTCAAATTCAAAATTAACATCGTTGCAAATACTTTTCAACCTAAATTTGTATGAATGATATCCCCACTTCAAATTGAAAGTCAAAGCCAAAATTCTATGAATTTTCTATAATTTATTCATTTTCATCAAAATAAAATATATAATAATACACTACACTACATAATACACTACAATACAAATTGATAAATAAAAATCTTATTAAACATTTCAACAAATAAGAACAAAAAAAAACAAACAACAAAACTTTAAATATCTTAAACATTATTAGTAAACACTTTTGCATTGATAATTCGATTTCCTTCCTTTTGGTGTTATAAAACAGCATTAATATTTATTAACATGCGGGCAATTTGAAATTAGGAACGTACTGGACCGCGTGTTAGAATTGATTTCCAGCAGAAGGAATTCACAAAATATCCATTTTTAACTGATAATAGCATATGAATTAAACTGACGATGTGATGCACATTTTCATCCAGAAGTTGTTGATTTCAACAATTTGTCGTTTTTAACAACTTTAATTGGTTGCACTTGTAATGTTTCTGGAAACTTTTTCTTGTCGATAAGCCACTCATTTTTCATTGGTCAGCTTCTTAATGTTTGCAAGAATGTAGCATCCAAAGATTTTAGTTTACTGCAAAGAGATTCAAATTTAGTGTCTTCTCTAAAGTGTTGATTTAATTTTTCATATTGACGTACCAATTATTATAAACTATTTGAAGCATTTCCAGTTAATTATCCACCATTTTTTCATCGGTCAGCTTAATGCTTTAATGTTTTCAAGAACGTAGAATCCATAATTTTAGTTTTCTGCAAAGAGATATACATTTAGTGACTTCCTTAAAGTTTTATTTCATTTTTTATTTTCACTTACCTATTTTTATAAACTATTTGGTTATTTGTCCAAAATTTTCCATTTTTTAATTTCTTGCAATTGACCACGAACTTCATTGCACAAATAAGTATTGAAAACAACATGGTTTTTTCGTTGCATTTTAGGGTAGTGTTTTGTCAAAGTTTTCTCATATTATCTTCAACACCTTTTCAAAGATTTCGTCAACATTTTGGCAAATTGGAAGTAATTCGCAAACAATTTGAAGATGTATTGAAGATGAGCTATTTCAAGTCAAGTTGAATTTATGTTGAAAATTATATTTACCCTCAAACTGAAAAGTTGTTGCATTTGAAAAACGCTCATCCTGTGTTTATTGGGAGACCAAGAAAATATAGAGACATGCTTTGGTAATTCACCATGGTTTTGTTTGTTTTCAGTCATAGACCAAGAAAATATAGAGACATACCTTGATAATTCACCATGGTTTTTTTTATTTGCAGTGCGCAGTCATTCCACTCAATTGCGCAGTCAAGTGGCTCAATTTCTTTTTGGAAAACGAGAATAACCGTATAAATTAGTCAATTTGCATTACAAAAAAGGTGTGGATGAATACTATTTTATAAACTTTCACAATATTTGGTGTTTCAACGAGAGAACAAAGGAAAGAAAAAAAATTAAAGCCAAATTAAAAAATCACTCAAATGCAGACGAAAAAGAGCCATCTACGGTGTGCAGACAAACTACAGCGCTGCAAAGTCAATTGAGATGTCTTTATAAATTAATTGGTCTATGGTTTTCAGTGCGCAGTCAAGTGACTCAATTTCTTTTTGGAAAACGAGAATAACCGTACAAATCAGTCAATTTGCATTACAAAAAATGTGTAGATGTATTGAATTTTATATATTTTTTCAATATTTGGTGTTTCACCAAGAAAACAAAGGAAAGAAAACAAAAATAAAGCCAAATTAAAAAATCACACAATTGCAGACGAAAAAGAGCCCTCTACGGTGTGCAGACAAATTACAGCGCTGTGAATTCACTTGAGATGTCTATACTTTAATTGGTCTATGATTAGGCTCGAAATCATCTGAAATCCATTTTTATAAGCCAAATGACAGTTGAAATCTAGGTAAAGTGGATTTTGGAAGTGTAATGTGGATTAGGAACTAGTTTTGGCTCAACTGCAGTTTATGGGCACCTCACCGAATTGCTTAAAATTAATATATGTTGTGTCATTCGGTGAGCTGATTCCAACCAAGTGACCCATACCCGGGGGAAGTACCCGGGTCTTGAGATATAGCCCTCCAAAGGGTCAATAAAAACTTGATATATCTCTTTTTTTGTCCAATCTAGACAAACTAGGTATCATATGAAAGCTTATTCAATGCACTTTTATACGAAAAAAATATTTTAGTTTAATTTTGGAGATATAAATAAAAAAGAACATTTTTACCCAAATTTTTTGTTATTTTCGTTATATCTCAAAAAGTCTTCTATTATACTATTCGATTGATGTACAACATGTCTTTATAAGTCCACTTTTAGCAAAGTTGTGGAGTTTTTATTCTGAGTAGAAAAAAATGTATTATTACTGAAATATTTTCTCCCCTTGTGTTTGCGTTAGCCCACTTTGGACTCTGTTCATAGGAGAAAGTCTTAAACCCCGGCCGAAGGCCGGCTACTCTCCCCCCTTGGGTCCACGTTAGCCCACTTTGGGCTCTGTCCGGCCGGCCACTTTCCCCCCTTGGGTTAATACTTACAACATACAAAAATTATTTCAGTAATAAAACAAATTTATTTTCTACTCAGAATAAAAGCTCAATAACTAAAAAAATCACTAAATTAAATATTAAAAAAATATTTTTGACGTATAAAAGTGCATTGAAGAAGCTTCCATATGATACCAAGTTTGTCTAGATTGGACAAAAAACAAAAGAGATAGTATATCAAGTTTTTATTGACCCTTTGGAGGGCTATATCTCAAGACCCGGGTACTTCCCCCGGGTATGAGTCACTCTTTTGGAATCAGCTCACCGAATGACACAACATATATTAATTTTAAGTAATTCGGTGAGGGGCCCATAAACTGCAGTTGCTCCCAATAAATAAATGTCATAAATAATTGCACTAGCCAATATTTCTTACTATTTGTACAAATTTTGTTCTGGATAACGAGTACTGTGTTTTCTTCTAGTCCCTCACGGCTTGGTTATCCAGTACAAAAATAAAGCAAGCTATTATTACGCGTTTTCAAAATATTTGTAAATGAATTGAAAAAGGATCTGAAATACTCATTTCAATCATAATTTTCTGGAGCACTGGCAACCAGACTCTGGAACTCCTTACCACAGGATATAAACAATCTTCACATAGTAATTGGCAATTTCTGCCTCACATTTTCCTTTTTTCAGAAATGTGCATTGAGGTTTTCGTTAGATTTCTTTTGTGGGAAGCTGACCACTGAGTTAAAACAATAGAGTGAATAGTAAGTGAGCCTACATTATTGGGTCACTAAGGGTTTTTTATAGTTTTATAATTATAAATTTTTTAGTATCTTAGTAATTATTGATATATAGAATTTATAATAGTAATCATAACATTGTTCAATTATGTACATTTATCAACATATGGCCCATAAAGGTGGGTATTAAGTTCGAGTTTAGCCGCTAAAATCGTAATTTTTCACGATTACTTAATAATCCAATTTGAGGAATACAGACTGTGAACATTTGCTTTGGGCAATTCCCCATCAAGTTATAATAAAATTTGCAACAAATATGTATAATTGTATGCCTTTTTTACTGATCTAGTTTTCATTTTAGCGGCTAAACTCGAACTTTATACCTTTCTTAGGGGCTAAATAAATAAATAGTTTGTATGGTCATCTTTCATGCTAATTGAAGGAAACAAAAATTTCAGAGATTTTTGTTTGCTGGAGCAACGGTTAATATGGCCCCATTAAGGCTAGTACAAAGTTTGCGTATCACGAGTAGACATCAAAACTATAATTTAATTATAAAATTACAGAGCGTTGACCTTCACGTATTGGTCCCCATTAACGAATACTTCTGAATCAGTCAAAAATTGGACAAAGCTTCCACACATATGTTTATAGATCGTAACTTGTTTCCAATATGATTGGATTGAATTATTCTGGAAAAAATAATTTATATCGTACAAACATAAACCACTTTGTGTTTAGGGAATTCTAATTTCGTAACGCTCAGATAGAAATAAAATATAGCCCATCCTGCATATAAAAGTGTGATGGGTTCATTCCCAGTTTCGACTGAACATCAAAGTTTTTCATCGGTGGATTATCCCCTCTCAGTAATGCTGATAACATATATTAGTGTTTCAAAGCTTCTCTAAGAGGTTTCACGGCAATGTGAAATGCCGTTCTGACTGCAAAAAGGATGTCCCTTGTCATTGAGTTGAACATAGATCCGGGTAGCTCTCATTGGTAAGAGAGAAGTTCACTACTTTGGAAGAACTAATAGACGAATGATTATTCCTATGCGACATCAACTTCTGGTCTCTGAGTGGCAATTTTTCCTCAACACATCCCGTCTATGGAACTCTCTTCCTGCAGAAATACAAAATCTAAGCAACGCAATTCAGTTCACAACTGCCCTTATTAAGCATTGTTTAAAAGCCGAATAACGCAATTAATTTTCTTATTCTATTTGTTCATTATATTTTATTATGTTTAAATTTTTTTCTATTTATCGCAATTTTTATTGTTAATTTTCGCTTTCAGTTTGTAAAGGGTGATTTGTTAAGACTTGATAACTTTTTTTAAAAAAAAAACGCATAAAATTTGCAAAATCTCATCGGTTCTTTATTTGAAACGTTAGATTGGTCCATGACATTTACTTTTTGAAGATAATTTCATTTAAATGTTGACCGCGGCTGCGTCTTAGGTGGTCCATTCGGAAAGTCCAATTTTGGGCAACTTTTTCAAGCATTTCGGCCGGAATAACCCGAATTTCTTCGGAAATGTTGTCTTCCAAAGCTGGAATAGTTGCTGGCTTATTTCTGTAGACTTTAGACTTGACGTAGCCCCACAAAAAATAGTCTAAAGGCGTCAAATCGCATGATCTTGGTGGCCAACTTACCGGTCCATTTCTTGAGATGAATTGTTCTCCGAAGTTTTCCCTCAAAATGGCCATAGAATCGCGAGCTGTGTGGCATGTAGCGCCATCTTGTTGAAACCACATGTCAACCAAGTTCAGTTCTTCCATTTTTGGCAACAAAAAGTTTGTTAGCATCGAACGATAGCGATCGCCATTCACCGTAACGTTGCGTCCAATAGCATCTTTGAAAAAATACGGTCCAATGATTCCACCAGCGTACAAACCACACCAAACAGTGCATTTTTCGGGATGCATGGGCAGTTCTTGAACGGCTTCTGGTTGCTCTTCACTCCAAATGCGGCAATTTTGCTTATTTACGTAGCCATTCAACCAGAAATGAGCCTCATCGCTGAACAAAATTTGTCGATAAAAAAGCGGATTTTCTGCCAACTTTTCTAGGGCCCATTCACTGAAAATTCGACGTTGTGGCTCGTTAGTAAGTCTATTCATGATGAAATGTCAAAGCATACTGAGCATCTTTCTCTTTGACACCATGTCTGAAATCCCACGGGATCTGTCAAATACTAATGCATGAAAATCCTAACATCAAAAGAATCACCCTTTATTATGTTTTTCTTTTTATATCTAATTAATGTTATTAATCCTTTTTTCGTTTTATGATATACTAAATATTTTGTTTAATCATCTTGAATCACATAATGTATATATGAGATTGTTGTTTTTTGTATGTGAAACTATAAATAAACAAACTTGAAACTTCTGGTGTCACAATGTACCTAAACTAACCTACATCACACCTTTTAACTGTTGTTTTAAGATGCTACATCTATACTCCAATTTCTTATAAAAATTTCCGAAGGCGACCACCAGTCATATTGCATTGACCTGTGTTTAAATTTGGATTATTGTCCGAAAAGCAAGGTGGGTACCGGCAGTCTATAGCCGATTACCCGTTTTTAATATAAGAATCTGATGTTGATTTAGACCTATGCTGTGTTATTTCGAACTATATTTTTATATTTTCTCTATTTCATTATTATTAAAGTTCGCAAACTGATACACTGAAGGGCGCAATGAAGGTGTTTGTGTTATGCCCGTTGCGAAATTTCCACCACTCTTGTTTTATAACACCTCATAATTTTTTTGGCAACTACCACTAATTCAGTAGGTTGTGTATGGTATCATATAGCCCGGGTTCCATTCGATTTAACTCTTTATTAATGGCTACGAAATTTTTAATTTTTTAAGGTACACTAGTGGTCTTTATTTGGCTGGAATAAATAGAATTTGCATTAGTTGAATTTCATTTTTATTATGGAATTTTATTCAATCACTGCTTAAAGATGAAATTTAATTCAATGTGCATCATACTCAGTTCTAGGCTTTTGTTAAATATCGACAAACCAAGAATGGTGCATAAGAAATTTGTTTTAGTAATCTAAACATAGAAAACGAGAACTATATTCCAAACGTCTGCACTTAGACATCATAACCAACAATGTGACGTTTGCCAATACATTCGCCGATATAGAACCAGAAAACTACTTCCATGGTGACCAAGGTATTGAGCCAGGCTTCACGAACTGTCAAGTTCTTGTAAGCACCAGTGCGGGCTCCAGTAATCAAGCGACCAAGTCCTTGGCGGATAGCGGGAATATCTCCTGGGGTTGGTGGGGTCAACTCAACTTTGGCGTATCTCAAGAAGGTATCCAATTGAGGACGGGCTTGTACGAGCAATCCTAAAACAAAAGGAAAATTGTTAAAAACATTGTATTTAACAATACAAAAAATTACATAATGAAATGTAAGGTTATACTGCAATCAAAATTAAATTCACCCAAAAAGTGTTGTGAACAATACTTACTGCTCACTAATGATGAACCCTTAGTAGCGACACCGGCCATGTTTTCTTATGTTTATTCGTGGACAAATGTCTGCAAATTATCAAAAAAAAAAAAGAATAATTAATTCTCGTAACAAACTAACCCTGTCACTTTTTCTCACCGTCGATGAAATACACAGTTGCAAACGTGAGATCCAATCACAATAGCACGTCAACGTTGATTTTCTGTGTAGTACAAACAGCGTTGCCAATGCTAAATCGTATTTGCGATAACCATGAAGTAATCGATAAAATGAAAAGGGTTATATGTTCACTAGGGCTGTCACCCGGGATCTTTTTATTTTAAATCCCGTGATTCCGAAAAACTAATTCAAATGTGTGGCTTTTTAGCATTATTTATTAATAAATTGGAGTCTTCATTCACTGCAAACGGACCTTAGATTTCATACCCGACAAATTGAGCTAATAAACATTTACCTGGAATAAGTATTTATTATTCATGAGTTATACTATAAAAAGCACAATTTCATAAAAAATCGAAGTAAACGAAAAGCAATAATAAAAGGTCCGTGACAAGATCGCGTATATCTGCTAAAAATTTAGATGCCTTGTTATTTTTAAGATGTTACTTAAAACCATGAAATACAAATTGATTAACACAAGTGTATGAAATTATACTTAATCTAACAAAATCATTAAAATGTATTGCTGAATAAGATAGCGATATGAAATAGCTTTTCTTGTCATAATTTTTGTGCTTCATTTCTTGTTGAGTTAGACTAGGTGTTCATTAAGTATTATAGCAATTTTAAATTGCTTTTTAATTTACTCTTATGTTCTTTTGTTAATAAAATTGAATTAAACTAAATTAGTTTAATGTAAAAAATCCCGAGAACTCGCGGTTCTATATTTTCAAATCTCGAATCCCGGGATTTATAAAAATCGATCCCGAATGACAGTCTTAATGTTCACACTATACATACACTATCTACTATTATAAATTAAAACAAGATGCTACTCGTTTAACGAAATAAAAGCTTTTGAAAGAAGTGTTTGGAAGTGAAATTGCAAGCCTATAAAAGAAATAGTAATTATTTCTACTGATTACATTTATTACGCCTACGGATACATATATTGTGTAAAATCCTAATGTTGATCTTGTTGCGATTCAAGTTGCAGTTTTGAGTATATATTCAATACACTCAGAATTAGTAAAAGTATTTTTCCGCGGTTACTTTTTTCAATAATTCATTTGAAAGAAACTACATTATTTAAATTGTTGCTTTGGATCCTTTTCCATACAAGTTTTAATAACACATGTAGGGGAATGAAGATGGACGAACAGTTATGTGTGAAGCCATTTTTTAATAAAAAAAAATGGAAGAAACAATAAAAATTCCAAGCAGAATCATCATTAATTTGATTGCAGAAATACTTGTTTTAATTATGAAAATAAATAAATATTATGAAAATATATAATATGCCTGCCTATTTTTCGTGCGAAAAATCCAGGGTTGTAGAAATGTGTTTGAAAATGCTCAAAACAAAAATTGGGCATTTATTTCGCGCTAATGCTTAGTACTAAGTTCGTTTATGCGAAACACGAATATCTTCGTATATCTCCGTAAATAGGGTCCCAAAACCAGATATGTTAACTTATTTATGCGAAATAATATACCTGGCTATTTTTTCGTGCGAAAATCCAGGATTGTATAAATATGTTCTTTAAAATGATCAAAACAAAGATTTCGCATTTATTCCGCGCTAACTTTTTTTATATGAAGCCTAGTACTAAGATCAAGTTTTCGCACGAAAAACTGTTATACTCCATATAAAAAACGTTAGCGCGGAATAAATGCGAAATCTTTGTTTTGAGCATATTCCAACAAATATTTATACGACCCTGGATTTTTCGCACGAAAAAATAGGCAGGCATATTTTTCGCATAAATAAGATAACATCCCTGGGTTTGAGACCCTATTTACGGCGATAGATGAAGATATTCGGTTTTCGCAAAAACGAACTTAGTACTAAGCATGAAGTAAGCGAATAAGTAGTGTCTGCGAAACAGATGATTCTATGTTAATTTTTTATTGTTCTCTTCTCCAAACGTCATACAAAAAACCAAATAATGTTGTCGTTGCGGAATGAAAACAATTTTGACCGAATTTGGTATACATAGTAAGAATGACAATTCTACTGTCTATGCAACATTTCACGCAAATCGGAGTAAAACTTTGGTCTCTGTGTTTATAAGAGAGTAAATCGAAGCTATATCTTAAATTCATGAAAATAAGAGTAAAACTATGGCCTCTGTGGTCATAGGAGTGCACTCATTTACATGTAAATCGGTGGAAAGATATATATGGAAGCTATATCTAAATTTCTACCGAAGCTATATCTAAACATTACCACACTATCAATTGTACCTTGTGCAACATTTATAGCAGAGCAAACGAAATAAAAAGAAAATATCATCGCATTTGATTAAAAGTACTATTTGTTTTTCGGAGCGGAGTGGATTTTCTTTTGGAAAACGCTCCGCTTCGGGTTTAAAAATAACGCTCCCGCTCCGGCCAAAAAAGGGTTCGCTCCACTCCGAATCCCTGATTTGAAACGGTCTATATTATATGGGTTCCCATTAATAAAATACTGCTAGTAAATCCTTCCAATTTGGTGGACGATAGAATAGTATGATGTAGTGTTGCATGATATGATGATCTCAGCGTATTAAAAAGTTCCCCCATCCATATGGTGGTCAAACTTTTGTTAGACTGTCACCTTAACACTTGTTAAAATGTTGGACATGGAGAACATCCCTTTCCCGAACATATACCGGAAAATGATGCACTCTCTACGTTGGTTGTCAATTTCATGTAAATTTAAGTTCTTTACTAAAAAGAAGTCTGGCAGAAGCCTCGGCAAAAATCATAAAATTATATACCGAGTTCCCAATTACGGACAACCCTCTACTTTCAATTAAAAAAAAAAAAAATAAAAAAAAAACGGACAAAAGGGAACCATCTCACCACCTTCGCTCCACTCCGACCTGATATCGGACTATCACGTTCCCTATATTAATTTCAATTTATTCACCTCCTCCCACGTTCCCTGTAAATTTCAAGTAGATCGGAGAAGTTTGATTGTTTTAAAGGGACGTCACTTTCCCCGATACAATATCGATAAACACCGAAGTGAATAGCACCCTTAACCTTTCCTAAAAATTCTTTATAACCTTCCCCTTTTTATTTCTTCCGTCCAAATATCACAAAATCAAATATCAAATATTAATATCGTAACCTCTCCCCAGTCCTCTGTAAATTTCAAGTAGCTTCGTAAAGTTTAATTGTTTCTCTGTATTTACTTAAGAGAAGAGAATGTCACCCTATGCCCTTTTATTTTTCCCCGACCAAATATAAAAAAATCATGAACCTGATCTAAATTTCATAACCTTACCCATTTTTCCGTAAAATTTCTGACGGGGGAATTTAGTTTTGTTTTCACTGTACTTTAAAAAGTCGGGTAAACGGGAGGTCCCCCTCCACGACCAAATATTGAAAAATAATGTAGCGGCTCTTTGTCCAGATGCCAACCCCAACCTTCAATGAAAATTTTAAGCAAATCGCATAATTTTGTTGCAAGTTTCAAAAAGTAGGGAGTCCTCATATGAACCCATCAGGTACCCCATATTAATTTCATAACCTCACCGCATGTTCTCTGTAAATCTCAGATAATTTAGAGAATTTTAGTTTTTTACTGTACTTTAAAAAAGTCGAAAAAAGGTGATGTCCCCTTCGCCACCAAATATCAAAATATAAAGTAGCGAATCTTTGTCTAGATGCCAACCCCAACCTTCAATGAAAATTTCAAGCAAATCAGTCAACTTTGGTCCAATTTGCAAAAAGTCGGACAAAGAGGAGGTCCCCCTCCGCGATGAGCGCCCCCTACGATCTCTGAAATTTTAAAGTAAATCGGTTCAGCCGTTTCCGAGCCTACCCGGAACATACAAACAAACAAATAATAGCGCTCCCAGTTACCTAAATAAACACTGCTTTCTATGTGCGAAGTAATGATTTCTATACAATTTTTTCGCAAGAATGAACATAGTACCGGCCTTTTGTATGGAGTTTGAACGGGAAAACCGAACAGAGTACCGGCCTTTATTTAAAAATCATTATTTTGGCTGGCATCTTTCCTACCTATTACGAATTTCTAGTTGAGTATTCCCTTTTGTTTGCCCTTTGGCCGCTTGAAACTAATACTGGTAATAATGGACATTTGGTGTTCTTGACAGATTGATATGAACTCGTCACATCTATTATGTTTTCTGTAGAAATTTGTAGTACACAAATGGTAAAGATGATCACAGAAATGTAAAATCGCTATAAAAGCTAGAATTTAACAGGGTCCTAGTTGGGATGGTTTCTATTCTGGAAAGGTATTGTTTAAATGAACTTTTTCATAATTCATTTTCAGAAAACAACATTACAAAAATTATTATACATATGTAGCAAGTATCAACCAAATCGTAATCAGATCAGATCTTCAAAGTCAGCGCTTGGAAAAACGAGATTTTATTAATCAGAATTCGTTGAGTTCACTGTCAGCGTAATAGGAACCTACTAAAATGCTTCTCTGGAATATTCGCTACATTTTCCATTTCTTTTGGCGATGTGGCGCGTTTATTTGCAAAGCTTCGGGTATTGCTTTTGTGCCTAGATTGTTCGGCCAGGCCATCATATGTACCATTTTCCATTTCTTTTGGCGATGTGGCGCGTTTATTTGCAAAGCTTCGGGTATTGCTTTTGTGCCTAGATTGTTCGGCCAGGCCATCATATGTAACCTCACAATGGATTGCGTACAAAACTCTATTAAAAATATTGGTATTCTTAATAGGAATTTACATGGATATTGTATGAATATACATGTGCGAATTGTGTTAAAGGGGTGGAATGTTGTCACGCGAAGGTTAGGTTAGGTTAGGTTAAAGTGGCAGCCCGATTAAATTTCAGGCTCACTTAGACTATTCAGTCCATGGTGATACCACATTTAACTAAAAGTACCTATTACATATGGGCACTTCTAGTCTTAACCACTGAACCTTCTCTATTATTTACTTTTGTGGAACCAACCAGATTGCTCCAAAAACATCAACAAACTGCTTAAGTTAACGTTTTCCAGGTCAGCCAGTAATCTAAAGCTATATGCTCCTAAAATTCGCTTACGCCTTACACAAAAAGCAGGACACTCACACGCGAATGACATGGATAAAATGTTCGACTTTGTTATTGACACTTTTCAGGCGGAGGGATTGTTATTATTTCCGAGAGATCTTAACTTGCAAAATGGTTCTCCAAGGCATCTTGATTAAATCTTCCCTGAGAAATATATACAAGACTTTCGTCATTGGAGAACATTTCGCCAGATATTGTTTTTGTTACCTTTAATATTTCCAATATAGTTACCTAACCAAACTCCAAAATCTTTTCCATCATTTTATTTGTTCGTGTTATTGGTATTCCATATATCATCCGTTGCGTACACATTTAAACATATGGGGCACATCGAAAAATAAGTATATTTTATGGCCATCAAACATAAAAAATTGTTCATCATTTAAAGGTGGGTATTAAGTTCGAGTTCAGCCGCTAAAATCGTAATTTTTTCTGCTAAAGTCAATACTAAATCAGTAAAAAAGGCATAAAATTATACATATTTTTTTCAGATGTCATTATAACTTGATGGGGAATAGCCCAAAGCAAATTTTCACAAAGTTTGTATTCCTTAAAATGGGTTATCCATAGACAGTAGAAAATATAGATTACCCGTCACTCTCACGGATGAATCACGGATAAATTTATTCGAGAAGCAACGAATAATTTTTGTGACGTTTGCTCTAGTTTCATCCGTAAGAGAAATTAAGAGAATTTTTGAAATTCACAGTAGAGAATAGAATTTTTGAAATTCACAGTAGAGGCAATATGTCAATTCTGTGAATGAATTACAGAATTTCAGAGAGAAAGCCGAACTGTGAAGACGCAATCACATTTGTTATAAAATTGGTAAGTAATTTGTTTTTACTGTTTTTCTTTTTAGGTTTTGTACATTTTTTTATATATTTTTTCATCATTTTGCTTTTTTCTTTCCAGGATTTTACTTTTTCTTTTCATTATTGTAATATATCTTTGCAGGTTTTCTTCTCTTTTTGTCTTCAGGTTTTTGGTTATGTTGCAGATTTCGTTCCAAGTACCATGTTTATGAAATAAGAATTAATCAATTTTTTTCTTTCAGAATTTCTGCCAATATAAAATGTTTGCATCGTGGTATCTGCGGCTAAATGTGTCAAACCACCACAATTATTCCAGGTTTCCATGTTGCAAACTTTTTATTTTTCTGTTGAGAAATTGAGGAGACCTGGGATGGGAGAAGTATATCCCTCCATTAGCAGACATCCCTCTCTCTGCAACGTTGGACTGAGAATAGGGGTGGGAGATGATAATCCCTCACAGGCATGACCCCCCTTTCTCCATCATGGCAATATGAGGAAGTGGCTTTTTTCCATTCCTCCAACATGGGATAATATAATTAAAAATATTTAAAAAAGTGGTTTTCGAGGCCTCCACAGCAAAAGGCTTCAACACTGCAAAGTTTCATGCAAAAAAGATTTGCGTGGGACTTGTGCGAAAAGGTGGTTTTAAGGCGCCCACAGGGTCAAAAATGCCTCACCTCTGCGAAGCTCCACGCAAATTTTTTTCATGGGACTTTGTTTTATTTCATGTGAACTTCCGCGCAAAGTTATTTTGAGCTTCGGTTTTTTTTCAGGTTTAATGTGCAATCCAACGTTTGGATTGCTACCCATGCGGAGTTCCGCGCAAACTTTTTATTTTGCGTGGAGCTTCAGTTTCTATTTCAGGTTTAATGTGCTGCTCATGCGGAGTTCCGAGCAAACTTATTTTGCGTGGATCTTCGGTTTCTTTTTCAGGTTTAATATGCAATCCAACGTTTTGTTGGATTGCTGCTCATGCGGAGTTCCGCGTAAACTTATTTTGCGTGCAGCTTCGATTTCTTTTTCTGATTTAATGTGCAATTTTATGTAAACATTCAATTTTTTCAAATTTAAATTGAGTTAAAAAAATGAGGGAAGAAAAAGAGGGGATCTTTTGATGAAATTTAAATTTTTTAGAGAGAAAAATCTTTGTAGGCGGATTTCTCAGTTTTTCTGCAAAGAAACTCAAATTAAATTTTAGCGCCAAATGAAAGTTCCATATTTTATAAAAGAGAGCGTAATTGTTTTTGTTTTTTTTAAGTTTTCTGTAAAATTAAATTTTGGCGCAATTTTTTTTAAAAAAAGAGAGTGACTTATTTTTTCTGCAAAGAATTTGAGAAACAGAATCTTTTTTTTTTTAAGAGTAACCGAATTTAATTTATTTCTTAACGACTTTTTAAGACATTTCATTTATTTTTGTGGCTTTATCATGTCAATACTTTAAAAGTCCAATTTAACGAATTAAAATGTGATGATTGTTCTCAAAATCTAAAACATTAATAATTCTAAATAATATTACAATCTTATATGAAAATATAAACCTAAATTAACGTTATTATAAATACTATTAATTTACAAAAAAAAAATCATGTACATTTGATGAAAACCGACTTTTCTTATCTATTTTGAGCTGCTGAATTCGAAAATAAATTAAAATAATTAAAAAATAATTTTGACATATCCCGTTTTTTTTTTAATTTTCGCTCTTTTTTCGCTAAACACAATATATCTCGAGTTAGATATGTCCGATTATTGATACTTAAATGAAAGGTTATAAGATAACACATGAAATGAAAGGTTATAAGATAATAATCGTGTCCAATTGGATTTGTGATAAGTTAAGTGGTTCAAAAAATACCAATTCGAAAAATGACAAAGTGATAAAAACAGAGTACATTTTGAGTGTAAACTAGTGTTATTATATGTTCACATGTTTGAAATTTGATAATATTGGATCCCATTAATATTATTTTATTATTATTCGGGCAAGTTTTAATATATTCTCAATAAATTGATCTCTTGTAAACATTACATAATAATAGAAATTAAATTTCAGATATTTTTCATTACATTACATTACAATATTAATATAAAAGAGTTTTGTATATATTGTAGTATGTGAATGAATAAATAAAATAATGATAATATGTGGCCTTTTGGGATTTAACACTGAATGAAATAACAATATAATACTCTTTTGGCTAATCATTAATTAATATTAAACAATAAATAACGACTCAAAGTGCTATATTAGCTAACGAACTTTTAAAGTGCACTCTGGGCACATATGTCGTCATCTAATTGAAACATTACCATAGGTATGGTGGCATACAAGATCTTCAGCTAATGTAAAGCTGAATCCAGAGTTAGTTATTTTTTTATTACGATGCAGTAGTTATGTATGCGAACCGAAGTGATGCCTGTAAAAATAAAAACAAAAAATATAAATAAAAACATAGTGATAATAGTATTTTTATGATATATGATATTTTATGATATATTATTATGATTTTTTACATATGAATTTTATTTATTATTCATACTTATATATTTTTTTATTATTCATATATTTTTCCTACGGCAGGGCATAACGACGACATTTTTCCATCTGAGTTTATTGTCGATGGTCCTCGAGTTAGGAAATGTTCTTTGAAGGGTTGCACAGGAGCATACCCTTCATCGATCATTTCCTACCGACATACAGGAACGGGAGAAATGGATGTAAGCTGTAATCGTCGGTGAGACTTCAACAGATTTGAAGCAGCTTTATATCTGTGGAAAACATTTTTCCGCCGATATGAAGTACGCTAAAAAACTGAAGAAGGGGACATTGCCAATCTTTTTCACGGGCCGTGAAAAAGAAAAGGAGGACTACGATGGTTCGGGGTTAGGAATTAGTTATGTAGGTGGGAAAAGTGCTATAGGTCGTTACGAGGAATTGCCGCGTTTAAACGTGAAGCGATATCGTGAAGAGGATTTAGATTTAAGACCATCAACGTCAAAGGGAATTCGACACGACGATGACAATTTGGATTACAGACCCTCAACATCGAAAGGAATCCGACGAGAAGATGATGGAGCAAAAATGGAATGGAAGCAGTTGCAAACAGGGAAAATGGAACATCAAGAGGAAAACGATATTATGATCGGTTTTTGGAACGACCATGATTATGCCAATATGCCAAAGACAAATGAAGACCCAAAGGCTGAAAAAGAAGAGTTTGGGTGCTATAACGAAGACGTTATGATGGAAGAAATAGAGCGCCTCAAACAAGAAAACCAGCGACAAAGAGAAGAAATCGAAATTATTTATAAAAATGTTATCGATGCACTACATGCGAGTGAGAGTGCAAAAATATTTAGCAAAGTTATTTTTAGCACCAACCGCAAAATGTTCTCCAAGGAGGAGAAGGAAGTAATACAAAATTTGTATTATGTCTCCCCGAGAGCTTTGGCATACATGAGGGATACTGAACATTTTCATCTTCCAAGCAAAAGTACCCTGCAACGTTGGAAACCTGTAAAAGGATTAAAAGCTGGTCTTAACCCTATCGTTATAAATGGATTGAAGCAGATGGTAGATGGCAGCCATCTACCATCTGTTTGACGAAATGTCAATAAGGACATCATGCGAATACAACACACAGCATGATCTTTTCGATGGGTTGGAGGACGATGGCAGAGGTATGCGAACAAAACACTTTGCCTCAAAGGTGATAGTATTTATGATTAATGGATGCTTCCGGTCATGGAAGTTTGTATTATGCTCTCCTTTGTCCATAGTACTTTATATGGAGAAAAATTTCGTGACATGGTTGTGGATATCATTGAAACTTTGAAGAGGAAATGCGGACTTACGGTGAGATGCCTCATAAGTGACCAAGGTCCGTCAAATGTGAGCCTTTATAATTCATTAGGATATTTTGATAATCAATATTTTATCTTCGACGGCCATAAAATTTATTTGCTATTCTACGTTCCCCACATGTTTAAAGGTGTACGCAACGGATTCCTGGCACATGATATTGAAACCCCAAATGGAATAGCAAAATGGGACGTGATAAGAGAGTTTTATGAAGTAGACAGTTCTTCAAACTCTGTGCGATTGATACCGAAGCTCACGAAAGACCATATAAGTCCATGTCATTATGCAAAAATGCGTGTGTACCTCATGGCGCAAACGTTTAGCTGGACAACAGCCAATGGCATAGAATTTGTCCATGTTTCAGAAGTCCTAAAAAGGAACGAAGGCTATGTTGAGGCAACTATAGATTTCCTCAAAAAACTCAATAATGGGTTCGATTACCTTAACGGTACATCATTTGGGCATAAGAATCCTAATAAACGTCCAATAACGCGAACAAATAAAATGATGGAAAATATTTTGGAATTTGGAAACTATATTAGAAATATAAAAGTTAGCAAAAACAAGAGTTTCCACAATTTGGCAAGATTCGCTGAGGAATTCGTACAGATGGCTGGCGAAATGTTCTCCGAAGACGAAGATCTTGTATTTATTTCTCAAGGAAGATTTAATCAAGATGCCTTGCAGAACCATTTTGGCATGCTAAGATCTCGCGGTGGCAATAATAACAATCCCTCAGCCAGAGAAGTATCAATAATGGAGTCAAACATTTTATCCATGTCATTCGTGAGACAGCATTGCACCCCTTTTACCAACTGCAAGGACGATGGGGATGAATATTTGACATTCGATTGGTCCAAAATAGTTGAAAGCCAAAAAGTTGCCGGTAATGCGAAACCATGCGCAACATACGACTCTGATGATGATAATGAAAAATCAATCACTGAGGGTGCCGCACAGAGATACTTTGGAGGGTATGGCATCAGACGCCTCAAGAACAAAATAAAATGCACGAATTGCGAAAAGTACCTCTCAAAAATTGGCGATATTTCTGATTTGTCCGAAATATTTTTTTCGCTCAAAAATTACACGGAAGAGTTGCGGCTGGCAAATCCCACAGATGAGTTTTACCAAGTTCTCCAGAGCCACTTTAATATTTTTAACGAAATATTTCTTCAGCATTTCCATGAAGCGGGGATTAGAAGGAGAATAATGGAGGAATCAATAAAAGTAAACGCAGAACGTTTTCCAAATTTTTTCCAGGGTGATTGTTCTACACACAGGATGGACATTTTAGAACATCTAACTATTGTTCTTTTGCGGAGGAAAGGGAAATGGATGGTCGAAACGGAGATGACGAGAAAATCGAAAATAAAAATGGAACAAAAATTAAAAAAAAAAACACGTAAAAAATTAATGTTATGACATTTGTGCGGACCCAGGGTTATTCACCTCTAGCTTATTTCGCGTTAACATAAGATAGAATAGGTTTATAACGAAATACGTCTGTGCGGACCCAGAATCTTTTTTATAGTAGATATTGCGTGTCAAATATTTTGGGGGCGATGGTAAGAATAGTATCAACAGGACTTGTTGTGGGGACCCAATGCCAATAGCATATGGAACCAACTGTGCGCACCCAGTATCATCAACAGTACTTTGGCATATGTGCGGACCGATGCCAAAAGGATATGGAACCAACTGTGCGCACTCAGTATCATCAACAGGACTTTGGCATATGTGCGGACCCGATGCCAAAAGGATATGGAACCAACTGTGCGCACCCACTATCATCAACAGGACTTTGGCATATGTGCGGACCCGATGCCAAAAGGATATGGAACCAACTGTGCGCACCCAGTATCAACACTAATTTGGCATGTGTGCGGACCCGATGCCAAAAGGATATGGAAATATCTGTGCGTACCCAGAATAAATAGAACTTTGGCATATGTGCGGACCCAATGCCAAATATTTAACAAAACTTGGCATATGTGCGGACCCAATGCCAAAGACTTCGGAAAATCTGTGCGCACCCAGAATGCAACTTGCTTTCTTGCACAAACCTCTCCTTCTCAAGTCAACCTCACCCTCCGTCACTATGGTCTGGCGGTCCCCGTTTCTACAGACGAGGCTCTGGCGAATATATTAATTTATAACCACATAGAAAAGTTATAAAACACTCAGAGAAGTCACCTTTCGTCCGGTTGAAAATGGGATTTAGCCCGTGGCCCTTTGTATGGGAGACATGCCCGTAATGTGCCAATGTAAGTACATATTTCAATGTCATATATATGTATATTCAACGCCAGTTCTTTTTCTCCACCAGGTACATAAACTACAATAAATACAGGACCACACTCACCGGCTTACTGGGCATACACCAACATCTAGAAGAGATTGCAGCCACGTTCCACAAACATCGATGCTTCCAATTGCTTGTGTCCATCACACATATTTGACAAATTTTTAACTTTGTCCATAGTAAAAGGTAAGATATATTCACACTTAGTATGCAGGTAAACCGAATTATTCCATTTTACTATATTATATTATTTTTTCACTTCTATAGCCGCTATGTTATTTTATTTAAATATTTAAGCAAAGTTTTTCTTCTGATTCTTAGTGACGCTGTTTTCTGTTTTTATTATTATCAAACTTCTAGTGCATTCAGAATAGTGATCCAGCGTTGTTTATAAAAGTGCTAAATCAAAATTAAGAGAAAAAAGTAGCGAATAGTCGTATTTTATACTCCCATTTTCACTACTTATTCCATTCGCTGCTACTGAACATTTGGGTTTGACACATTTCGTTCATCTATAGCAATATAGAGTCTATGGGGTTATCAAAGAAAAGTAATCGTAAAAAATACGATTCTAGCGGCTATACTCGAACTTAATACCAACCTTAAAGATGTAAAAGCTTGTAAAGACCAACATTTGGCGAAGCTTGGTAACTTATGAGACATCTCACCCTAAGTCCACAATTCTTCTCCAAAGTATGGATGATTTCCAGGACCACGTCTACAAATTCTATGCCACTTACTGGGTAGTCGACAAAGGCTTACAAAAAACAAACTTCCATGACAGCGGTTGCCGCTGCAAATAGCATTGCTAAATGTTCTAGCACTCTCACTCGCATGTCTTGCGTCAATAACATTTTTGTAAATATTATCGATTTCCTCCGTTTGTTTCTGATTTATATATTTGTGGCGCTCTATATCTTTCATCAAAACATCTTCGTTATAGCACGCAAAATCTTCTTTTAATGTCTCTTCTTTAAATACGCTATGATGCTCCATCTTCTCTGTTCGCAACCGCTTCCATCCTTTTTGGCCCCATCATCTTCTCGTCGGACTACTTCTGATATTGAGAGTCTGAAATCCAAATTGTCATAATCATCGAATTCCCTTTGGCGTTGATGGTCTTAAATCCAAATCCTCTTCACGATATCGCTTCACGTTTATTCGCAGCAATTCCTCGTATCGACCTATACCATTTTCTCCCCACCTACGTAACTAATTCCTACCCCAGAATTATTGTAATCCTTCCTTCTTCGTCGTTATGCCCTGCGGTAGGAAAAATGTTTATAATAATATACAAAAATTATATAAATTATGAAATAAGTAATATTCATTAACTATTAATAAATCATTATTATTCAGAGACTCAATATCACATAGTTGCGCTACAGATAGCAATAAGAATGACGAGTCGGTAATTCAGTTACAACTCAATGACCTCAACAATCAAACACAAGTACAACAAGATTTACACCTTTGGTGAGTAAATATTAAGATCACTAAGTAAAATGTTTCGACATCCTCTACTAGTACGTCTGCCCAAACTACTGGGTCGGAATCAATAAATTCGCAATATCGCCATAATAGCGCCAACGAACTTACGCAACAATAATTATTTTTTATAACTAAACCTCGTTTCTACTTTACATTAGCTAACGAACTTTTAAACTGTATTATCGACATGTGTGCCATCCTGTCTATAGCAAAACTTTAAGTTAAAAGTTATCTGAAATTTAATTTCTAAATACTGTCAGTTAAAGCCTAACTTAGCTACATGAAAATTGACATAAATAATTATTTATTCTAACAAATTATAAGTGCATATTATACTATAGAAATGTAATTGTCAAAATTATTGATTTTCTTGGCAAATATTTGATACAAGCCACCAACACACAGCGAAAAACACTAACCACTGTAGTGTTTTTCAGACTGAAATATTAGCAATAAAAGTGGTGGCAAATTGGCTGAGAAGTAATGTTCCAAAAAATGTTGGCATTAATGGTCTCTGTGTTCCTTAACTCGAAAACGGCCATTGACTACCGCAAATATCTCAATGAGATGGCTGAGCAGCACAATATTCACCTAATATGAGTGCCTGTCCATAGGAACATACCGGGGGACTACGAAGCGGATGAGTTGGCGAGGCTAGGGACTACCTTATATATTCCAGGGGAACTAGAATCTGCAAGCTCATACTGCGTGAGAAGGCTGTTATGATGGCAAATGTTCGATGGGAGAATTGCAAGGGTTGTAACGACACCAAGCAAATATGGCCCCATTTAAACTTAAACCGCACACTAGATATGCTAGAGTTCTCGAGACGTCAGATATCACTCCCGATATCTGCTATAACGGATCGCTGCCTTATAGGCGATTTTGCAAAAAGTATTGGCGCGAAGTATATTGACTATTGTATGAGCTGTCATGATGCGGAGGAAAAGAAATCAATTAAACACCTCTTGTGTGAGTGTCCTGCATTTTGTGTAAGGCGTAAGCAAATTTTAGGGGCATATAGCTTTAGATTACTGGCGGACCTGGAAAACGTTAACTTTAGCAGTCTGCTAATTTTTTTTGGAACAATCTGGTTGGCTCAACAGAAGAATATAACCGAGAAGGTTCAGCGGTTAAAACTAGAAGTGCCCATATGTAATAGGTACTTTTAGTTAATGTGGTATCACAATGGACTGAATAGTCTAAGTGAGCCTGAATCTTAATAGGGCCACCACTCTAACCTAACCTACGAAAAAAATATCTTTAGCGTTCTACAAATTTCAAGACGGACAAAATTTATGTAAAATTTTATTAATTTCATACACTCGTTATTTTATTTTAAATATTATCTAATGTTAATAAGAGATCAATTTATAGAGTATATACTAAGACTTGCCTGAATAATTCGCCAAATGTGTAGTCCCTTGACTCTCGAATAAAAAATATATTTTAATTTCAATGGAATCCAAGATTATCAAATTTCAAACATGTGAGCATAAAAAATCAAAAATACGTATATATATATATATATATATATATATATATATATATATATATATATATATATATATATATATATATATATATATATATATATATATATATATATATATATATATATATATATATATATCGTTAATTAAGGCTTTATAAAAGCATTTATTTAATGCATAATATGATAAAACTATTCATTTAAAATGTCATTATTATTATTTTATATTGGTTTTGATTTTTTAATAAATGCTAAACAATGTTGATATTTATATATAATCACCACAAATTACATTGTAATTCGTTAAATTGGCCTTTTAAAGTCTTTGCATGTTAAGGTGGGTACTATGTTTGTTGGCACGAAAAAAACTTCACTTAACCATTCTTTCGCGTTGAAAAATGAGAGTATTGACAATACATTTCGAACGAAGAAAACAGCTATTTTGGAGCTATTCCGCGTTTATTTCTCCGCAATTTAATTGACAACATCGCCAAATGTCATACTATTTTTACTTATACATACGCAGCAGCTGATTGTTTACATACACGCATTCATGATAATTGTTTTGAAAAGTGTTTTTCTACCAGTTTTTGGATTGTTTTGCAAAAAAATCTCATACAGCACTGGACACTAATAATTGTTAAGAATAAAGCTCCAGCCGCTCTACTCCTGGTGTCTTACCACATTCTGCAACAGCTTTTACAACATGTGGTACATTGTCTTCTTCAGCTTTTCCAAATGGATACCGTCAATTTGTAACGCACATCAAAAAAAACATATAATTCCGGTGTTATGCTAACTTTTACATCATGCGCAGCAATGGACTCATTCATCAACAAACTTAATTCGTTGGTCTCCACAATATCTACACAATCGCATTGCAATACCATGCTGTTGCCGCCTCACTAGCAATTTCAAATCCAGTGGTCACCACCACGGTTCCCACAAAGGATAATAACGCCATTTCATTTGCCAATGTTGTTACATCGGGGGGAACAACCAACTTAAGCCCATAACTCAAGTTCAAGGGTAGTCCCTAAGCCAAAGTCACTGTTCCCGACTTATATTTCGTCACAAAGGGATGTTAGTGTTCTATACCAGACTCTTCGTTGACTGAAATTAATACATTGAGAAGCAATTGGCTGGTTTACTGAAGGATGTTATACTCTCCCAATGTATAAGTTCCAATAACTATTTCAGTCACGTTATGAAATTCAACCAGTGTTTTGAATTGATAAAATGCAAGAATGCCGCTAACTGAAATTTAAAAGCCACAACGAAATTAAATCGTTTCATTCCAGCCTATCGCAATCATTTTGGACAAATGATGAATACAAGAAAATTATTTTGCTATTTAAATAAAAATTATTTAATTATTTGCTATAAACATTTATTTTGGATATAACTTTGTTCAGAAAAATTTACTAATTTTATATTAAAAAGTATAAAACGTATAAGACCACCCAATTACTTATACCCCGGTATATAAAAATAAAACAAGTTCGATTATAATTTTATTATGATTTTTTATTAATTTGTACATTTATACACTAATTAAAGACCCTAGAACAAAATGTTTTCTTTTCTGGATTATCAGCTTTCTTTCATTAATATTGTTATATTTAAAAATTTTTAATTATCATTTCTCATATTTAGCTTTCATGTAGTTTCCATTAAAAATTAAAATTGCATTAACATTTCTTTTGTTCAGTTCTCATTCATTTACGCCTCTTACACACAAAAAACGAGCTCGCTTAACAAATAGAAAAGGGAGCAATTACGAGGAGCGGAAAAATAAAAAAAAAAATACAATTCATTTCTTTGTAAAAAATGGGTGTTGAAACATTATGTAGCATAACATTAGTCAATTCTAAATTAGCAGGGGATGATGATAAATGGTGGCCTGGTTGTATCTCTACAATATGACGCTGATGGAATGCTATTGTTGCTGATGGCTGAAGCGATGATGGTACTGTTGTAATAGGCGGAGTTTCCAAAGGGCACCGGTCGCCGATTGGAAACTCCTAGAAGACATTCCTTAGGGGTAAAATTTCACCCGGCCACTTCTTCGCCAGCAAAATCCAATTTAACAACATCACCTGGTAAACATTCCTCCACATCAACTTCATTCTCTGCCGTATTTATACGGTTCAATGTCATTGTAATATCTGGACCAGACTTAAGTCCCACGGTAGCTCCTGCTAAAGCCATTGTAGTGGTGGGAACAACAACATTCGATCCAGCTGCTGGTGATACTATTGTGGATGATTGTGAAACCACCATTGCATTAGTATTGCATTTGTATTACTAACGGCAGCAACAGTCGATATTGCATTTGAAGAATTAGTAATAGTGGCTAATATTGGAGTAGTATTTGCTGCCACCCCAATGGGACCACTCACTACTTGGGCGGCCGTTGTATTTGGTTGTTGCAATACAATATTTGCGGTCACAGCCACTGTGGTCGTGGCAGGTGTTGAGGGTGCTATGTTGGAGTTGTTCACTGTAGCTGATGTAGTGGCTGCAATTGTGGGTGTCAGGGATGTGAGGGCAGATGCTACTGTGGCAGAAACGGCTACAGAACCAGATGCTGTTATATATGTTATATACATATAGCACTCCGTTATTTTTATTTCGTCAATCTAATTGCATTTCTAAATAACAACGCGAACCACTTTTGTATTCTAATTTAACACAAATCATTTGAATAAATCAATTATTTCTTAATTCACATTACAAATGGCGCCATGTTTTGAAACTAACTAATCTCAACATATGGAAGGATTTAAAGCCGACCTAATTAGGGACTATGCACTTTATGTCAGTTTTTCAACTCGAAAAAAAACAAAGTACCACAAATGAAAAAATATTTCGGTAGTTTTTCGCATTTTTGGTTTTGTATGGGATTTCGCTTCGGAAACCGAACATAGTACCTACCTTTAAAGCCAAAAAGGTCAACTATTATAATTTTTTATGTATTCACTATTATGTCTCAAAAATTCGTTTAAGAAAGAATTAGTTTTCTTTCTAAATGTAGTAGTATTACGCTATTATCACGCCATATTGACAAAAATAAATAAATATTTTTCTTCAAATACAAAAAAAAAAATTGCGTTGAGGCTTCGAAACCCACTTTTTTTTTCAATTACATCCTACGTTGGAGGAATGGAGATATATCCACTTCCTCATATTGCCATGATGGAGAGAGGGGGGTCATACCAATGAGGGATTATCATCTCCCACCCCTATTCTCTGTCCAACGTTGCGGAGACAGTGACGTTTGCTATGGAGGGATATACTTCTCCGATCGCAGGTCTCCTCAATTTCTCACCAGAAATATAAAACGTTGACATCATGGAATCCTGCAACAATTGTGGTGATAAGCCACGTTTAGCCGCAGATACAACGATGCAACCATTTTATACTGACAGAAATTCTGAAAGAAAAGAATTGATTAAAAGTTATTTCATAAACGTGTTTAGCGTAATATGGAACGAAATCTGCAACATAACCAAAAACCTGAAAAGAAAAAGTAAAAAGCTGAAAAGAAAAAGCAAAAGATAAAAAAATATACAAAACCTAAAAAGTGTAAAAACAAATTACTTTAGCAATTTTATAATGTAATTGCACGAGTTCGACTTTCTTACTGACATTCAAGGCATATTAATTAAAGGTAAAGTCAAGAGCAAGCGTGTGTACCCCCCCCACGATATTAATAATGTCAAACTAAAATGGCAGATCACTTAAGTTGACATTTTGTGTATGTGTAGTGTTGTTGTATTGTTGAATGCATATATAAAGGAGCAAGTAGTTGAAGAGAAAACATCAACATTGTTGGATACTAACAATGATTCTCCATGTAACAAAGAAAGTGCTGGATACGCATCACAGACCAAAAATGCTAAGTAGTAGTGATGGAGAAACATCAAAAAGAAATCAAGAGCCAACAAATGGTGATTCTCAAGTGACCACCACCCAAGTTGGCAACTTGGTTAAAAAGGAACCACAAGGCGATTTGGAAAATACAATGGCACTTATCGATGCACGAACCACAGATGGAACAGAACAAACTGTAACTACGTCAAGACTTAACATTCTACCAATTCAAATATACAAGAACAACCTTGCGCATCGTAAGTAGGAAGATACAATGTGGAAAAATGGAGCGATTCATGGGGTAGATAACCTAGTAGAGCGCTCAATGTTTTAAACGATTCTCGCCTTGGCTCTCGTTCCTGATCCAAATAAACGGCTGATATGAGATCACTAAGACTTGCCAGAGGTCCCACATGATTTATTGCTATTGCATGTCTTACAATCCTTAATGCATCGATTCAGTTTAGCGATACTTTAATTAACATTTATTTGCCTTATGCCATATTGTCATTCTTTGAGCTGTTCCCGAATTGTAATTTTGCGCACTTTGAATTCGGTTTTGTGAACATAGTATATATAAATAAGAGTTTTTTTGAGAAAATTCTTTTATAAAACTAACGCCATACAAATAACACAATGTATATAAAAAGCAATATGTATGTAAACAAAGAATGTACACAAACCTACTAAACGTAAACAAAGCCTTTGACATTATGAATGTCGATATTAGTCATTGCATGACTTTACCTCTTTAATATGCCTTGACTGACATTCTGCAATCCATTCACAGAATTGACATATTGCCTCTACTGTGAATGAAACATTTTTCAAAAATATATATATTTAATTTTCTGACATTTCGTTTTGATTTTTTCGTAAAGAGTCAGTCGTCCGAAACATTAATTTTCGTGCATTTTCTTTTGTGTTGTTCGTGAAGAGCAATGCTGCTCAAAATTAAATTTCGTATTATCGCGGTTTTGGTCACAATTTTTTGTTCAAATATGAACTTTTAATATATTAATTTATTTATAAATCCTCTGCATTATAAACGTTCTAATTTTGTGTAAAATTGGCAAACTACAAAAAGGAAAACGAAAGAGAATGTAAGTGTGCTCTTATTTTTCTCGTTTATTCTTAATATTAGGAACTGTCAAACATAGTTTGACACTCATGGCTCATCTATATGTATTATATTGTCTAAGGGACGGGAGATCTATATTTTTGCTGTCTACTGGTTGCACATACGCTTCTTTTCGGGCAACTACGACAACGCTACTTCTTCTTGTTTAGGTATAATTTTATTGAAATGCGCTCAGAGGAATGAACCCCTATATAATAAAAATGAATGGATGAATCTATATAAAAATTCCTTATAGCTGGCAACCCCATCACATTCACGCCCATAGACAGTAGATAATATAGATTACCCGTCACTCTCACGGATGAACCGCGGATGAACTTACTCGAGAAGCAACGAATAATTTTTGTGACGTTTGCTTTAGTTTCATTCGTAAGAGAAATTAAGAGAATTTTTGACATTCACAGTAGGGAATAGACCCGATAAACACAAACGTTTGAAAAATGCTAAATTTCAACAATTTTTCAAACATTTTTTCAAAGGATTAGGGTAATATTCAAGTTGAGAAATTGTTGAGAAAATCGCGTTCTCAACAAAAAACAGACATTACCCTCAACAGTGAAATTCAACACATTAGCAATAATATCTCAAGTGTTATCCTCAAATTGAAATGCATCGCTACTCAATAATTGGTCAAACAATTTTCGATGCGAGTCAAATTCAAAATTAACATCGTTGCAAATACTTTTCAACCTAAATTTGTATGAATGATATCCCCACTTCAAATTGAAAGTCAAAGCCAAAATTCTATGAATTTTGTATAATTTATTCATTTTCATCAAAATAAAATATATAATAATACACTACACTGCATAATACACTACAATACCAATTGATAAATAATAATCTTATTAAACATATCAATAAATAAGAACAAAAAAAAAACAAACAACAAAACTTTAAATATCTTAAACATTATTAGTAACACTTTTTCATTGATAAGTCGATTTCCTTCTTTTTGGTGTCATAAAACAGCATTAAAATTTATTAACATGGGGGCAATTTGAAATTAGGAACTTACTGGACCGCGTGTTAGAATTGATTTCTAGCAGAAGGAATTCACAAAATATCCATTTTAAACTGATAATAACATATGAATTAAACTGACGATGTGATGCACATTGTCATCCAGAAGTTGTTGATTTCAACAATTTTTTGTTTTTAACAATTTTAATTGGTTGCACTTGTAATGTTTCTGGAAACTTTTTCTTGTCGATAAGCCACTCATTTTT
Source organism: Haematobia irritans (assembly GCF_050003625.1). Classification (NCBI taxonomy): domain Eukaryota; kingdom Metazoa; phylum Arthropoda; class Insecta; order Diptera; family Muscidae; genus Haematobia; species Haematobia irritans. The sequence goes on along the minus strand of NC_134398.1, from coordinate 124,747,284 downwards.
CATTGGTCAGCTTCTTAATGTTTGCAAGAATGTAGCATCCAAAGATTTTAGTTTTCTGCAAAGAGATTTAAATTTAGTGACTTCTCTAAAGTGTTGATTTAATTTTTCATATTGACGTACCAATTATTATAAACTATTTGAAGCAGTTTCAGTTAATTGTCCACCATTTTTCATCGGCCAGCTTTTTAATGTTTTCAAGAACGTAGAATCCATAATTTTAGTTTTCTGCAAAGAGATATACATTTAGTGACTTCCTTAAAGTTTTATTTCATTTCTTATTTTCACTTACCTATTTTTATAAACTATTTGGTTATTTGTCTAAAATTTTTCATTTTTTTTTAATTTCTTGCAATTGACCACGAACTTCGTTGCACAAGTAAGTATTGAAAACCACATGTTTTTTCCTTGCATTTTAGGGTAGTGTTTTGTCAAAGTTTTCTCATATTATCTTCAACACCTTTTCAAAGATTTTGTCAACATTTTGGCAAATTGGAAGTAATACGCAAACAATTTGAAGATGTATTGAAGATGAGCTATTTCAAGTCAAGTTGAATTTATGTTAAAAATTATATTTACCCTCAAACTGAAAAGTTGTTGCATTTGAAAAACGCTCATCCTGTGTTTATTGGGGAATTTTTGAAATTCACAGTAGAGGCAATATGTCAATTCTGTGAATGAATTACAGAATGTCAGAGAGAAAGCCGAACTGTGAAGACGAAATCACGTTTGTTCTAAAATTGGTAAGTAATTTGTTTTTACTATTTTTCTTTTCAGGTTTTGTACATTTTGTATATATTTTTTCATCATTTTGCTTTTTTCTTTACAGGATTTTATTTTTTCTTTACTTTATCTTTGCAGGTTTTCTTCTCTTGTTGTCTCCACGGATTTGGTTATGTTGCAGATTTCGTTCCAAATAACCTGTTTATGAGATAATAATTAATCAATTTTTTTCTTTTTCTTTCAGAATTTCTGCCAATGTAAAATGTTTGCATCGTGGTATCTGCGGCTAAATGTGTCTAATCACCACAATTATTCCAGGTTTCCATGATGCAAACTTTTTATTTTTCTGGTGAGAAATTGAGGAGACTTGGGATGGGAGAAGTATATCCCTCCATTAGCAGACATCCCTCTCTCTGCAACGTTGGACTGGGAATAGGGGTGGGAGATGATAATCCCTCACAGGCATGACCCCCCTTTCTCCATCATGGCAATATGAGGAAGTAGCTTTTTTGCCATTCCTCCAACGTGGGATAATATAATTAAAAAAAGTGCAAAGTTCCATAAAAAAAAGATTTGCGTGGGACTTTGGCGAAAAGGTGGTTTTGAGGCGCCCACAGGGTCAAAAATGCCTCACCTCTGCGAAGCTCCACGCAAAATTTTTTTTTGCATGGAACTTGGGGTGGGGGGGGGTTTATTTCATGCGGAGTTGCGCGCAGTTATTTTGCGTGGAGCTTCGGTTTTTTTTCAGGTTTAATGTGCAATCCAACGTTTTGTTGGATTGCTGCTCATGCGGAGTTCCGCGCAAATTTATTTTGCGTGGAGCTTCGGTTTCTTTTTCAGGTTTAATGTGCAATCCAACGTTTTGTTGGATTGCTGCTCATGCGGAGTACCGCGCAAATTTATTTTGCGTGGAGCTTCGGTTTCTTTTTCAGGTTTAATTTATGTGAATATATTTATGTAAGTATTTAATTTTAAAATAATTATTAAATTTTTTCAAATTTAAATTGGGTTAAAAAAATGAGGGAAGAAAAAGAGGGGATCTTTTGATCAAATTTTAAATTTTTTTTAAAGAGAAAAATCTTTGTAGGTGGATTTCTTAGTTTTTCTGCAAAGAAACTCAAATTTAATTTTAGCGCCAAATGAAAAGTTCCATTTTTTATAAAAGAGAGCGTAATTGTTTTTGCTTTTTTTTAAGTTTTCTGTAAAATTCAATTTTGGCGCAAATTTAAAAAAGAAAAAGAGAGTGAAAGACTTAGTTTTTCTGCAAAGAATTAGAGATTTGAATTTGAAAGAGTAACTGAATTTGATTTTTTTGCTTTTTCTGCAAAGAGTTAAAGAGATTTCCAACCAGATTTCGCGCCAATTAGAAAAAATCTTTAGTCATTGAAAAGACTTCAAACCAATTGGAAGTTTAATAATTTTTCATCCAAAAGGTTTTTTTAAATAAAAGAAAATTATGGAGTGTGTTGTGCATAATTGTCCCGGTCGGAATTCTGGCCAAATAAGGCTATACGGAATTCCGACCGATTTTTTGGACAAATGGTGTTCCAATATTAAATTGAATGTGGATGCAGTAAACTGCTACTCGAAAGTGTGCAGTCGGCACTTCGATGAGCAGTGCTTCTTGGACAAGAAGCTGAAGAGGGGATCAATGCCGACCAAATTACTGGGTAAGTGTAATCATCATAACTTAAAAGTATATACAGCAGTAAGTTCGTCCGGGCCGAATCTTAAATACCCACCACCATGAATCAAACATACTAGTTTCCTTAGAAAATTTCATGGGGGTTTGGAGGCCTTACCAGCGTTGCAACAACGAATTTTTATTTTGGACCAAATTTTTCCAAAATTCGTACTAGTTTTCTAATATAAATTAATATTGTATTTACTGCACAAAAAATTTTCCAAAATTTCTATTGATAATTTTTTCAAATTTTTATACCCTGCGCCACACTGTGGAACAGGGTATTATAAGTTAGTGCATATGTTTGTAACACCCAGAAGGAGACGAGATAGACACATGGTGTCTTTGGAAATAATGCTCAGGGTGGGTCCCTGATTCGATATAACCATGTCCGTATGTCCGTCCGTCTGTCTGTGAACACATTTTTGTGATCAAAGTCTAGGTCGCAATTTAAGTCCAATCGCCTTCAAATTTGGCACATGTTCCTAATTCAGAATAGAACCCTATTGATTTTGGAAGAAATCGGTTCAGATTTAGATATAGCTCCCATATATATCTTTCGCTCGATATGCACTAATATGGACCAAGCAGTCAGAGTTTTATACCGATTTGCTTGAAATTTTGTACAAACATAACAATTAGTCGTATAGTCAAGTGTCCAAAATTTGATTGAAATCGGTTCAGATTTAGATATAGCTCCCATATATATATATCTTTCGCCCGATATGCATTTATATGGACACAGAAGCCAGAGTTTTATCCCGATTAGCTTGAAATTTTGCACTAGGAGTACAATTGGTAGTGTAGTCATGTGTGCCAAATTTGATTGAAATCGGTTCAGATTTTGTTATAGCTTCCATATATATTTTAATTTTTTTTCTGTCTGTCTGTCTGTCTGTCCGTCCGTCTGACTGTCTGTTCATGTATTTTTGTGCGCAAAGTACAGGTCGCAGTTTAAATCCGATCGTCCTCAAATTTGGCATAGGGTCGTTTTTTAGGACAAAGACAATCGCTATTGATTTTGGAAAAAATCGGTTCAGATTTAGATATAGCTGCCATATATATTTATCCCCGATCTGGTCATAATTGGCGTATTTATCAACTGATGTTCTTCAAATTCAGTACATCCGAATATTTTATGAGTCTCGAAAAACTTGCAAAATATCATCTAAATCGGTTCAGATTTAGATATAGCTCCCATATATATCTTTCGTCCGATTTAGACTCATATGACCACAGAGGCCAAATGTTACTACCGATTTTCGTGAAATTTTGCATAAGGAGTAGAATTGACATTCTACCAATGCTTGGTAAATTTGATTGAAATCGGTTCAGATTTTGATATAGCTCCCATATATATCTTTCGTCCGATTTGCACTTATATGGCCTCAAAAGCTAGAGTTTTGCCGTGATTTAGTTCAGATTTTGCACAAGGAGTACGTTTAATAGTATCGATAAGTGTACCAAATTTGGTTTTATTTACTACACAAAAAATTTTCCAAAATTTCTATTGATATTTTTTTCAAAATTTTATTTCTATAGAAAATGTTGTCAAAATTTTATTATTTGTTTGGTCTACGTTTTATTTCTACAGAAAATTTTTTCAAAATTTTGTCTCTATAGAAAATTTAGCAAAATTTTCTTTCTATAGACAAGTTTTTCAAAATTTTATTACTATTGATATTTGTTATAGAAAATTTGATCAACATTTTATTTATATAGAAAAATTTGTCAAAAATTTATTTATGTAGAAAATGTTGTCAAAAATTTATTTCTATAGAAAATTTAGTCAAAATTTTGCTTCTATAGAAAATTTTGCAAAATTTTATTTACTACACAAAAAATTTTTTAAAATTTTCAAAATTTTGCTTCTATTGATAATTTTTTAAAATTTTTTTCTATAGAAAATTGTGCGAAGATTTTGTTACTATAGATTTTTTTATAGAAAATTTTAAAATGTAGTCTAAATTGTCTTTCTGTAGAAAATTTTGCAAAATTGTATTTACTACACAAAATATTTTCCAAACTTTCTATTGATATTTTTTTCAAAATTTAATTCTATAGAAAATTTTGTCAAAATTTTATTACTATATTTTTTTTTTTATAGAAAATTTGGTAAAATTTTTATTTATATAGAAAATTTTGTCAAACATTTATTTATATAGAGAATTTAGTCCAAATTTTGTTTCTATAGAAAATTTTGCAAACTTTTATTTTTCTAAAAAATATTCAAAATAATATTACAATATAATATGAAAATATAAACCTAAATTAACGTTATTATACATACTATTATTTTATAAAAAAAAAATCATGTACATTTGATGAAAACCGAATTTTCTTATCTATTTTGAGCTGGTGATTTCGAAAATAAATTAAAAAAAAAAAATTAAATTAAAAAATGATTTTGAGATATCCCGTTTTTTTTAATTTTCACTAAACACAATATATCTCGAGTTAGAAATGTCCGATTATTGATACTTAAATGAAAGGTTATAAGATAACAAATAAACGTGTCCAATTGGATTTGTGATAAGTTAAGTGGTTCAAAAAATACAAATTCGAAAAATGACATAGTTATAAGCAGAGTACATTTTGAGTGTTAACTAGTGTTATTATATGTTCACATGTTTGATATTTGATAATATTGGATCCCATTGAAATTATTTTATTATTATTCGGGCAAGTTTTAATATATACAAGAGACTACTCTTTTGGCTAATCATTAATTAATGTTAAACAATAAATAAAGACTCAAAGCTAGCTAACTAACTTTTAAACTGCACTCTGGACACATCTGTCGTCATCTAATTGAAACATTACCATAGGTAGGGTGGCACACAAGATCTTCAGCTAATGTAAAGCTGAAACCAGTGTTAGTTATTTTTTGATTGCGTAGTTTAGCCAGGTGTACATGTTAACCGAAGTGATGCCTGTAAAAATAAAAACCAAAAATATAAATAAAAACATAGTGATAATAATTTTTTATGATATATGATAGTTTATGATATGTTATTATGATTTTTTACATATGAATTTTATTTATTATTCATACTTATATATTTTTATTATTCATATATTTTTCCTACGGCAGGGCATAACGACGTCATTTTTCCATCTGAGTTTATTGTCGATGGACCTCGAGTTAGGAAATGTTCTTTGAAGGGTTGCACAGGAGCATACCCTTCATCGATCATTTATTCATTTCCTACCGACATACAAGAACGGGAGAAATGGATGCAAGCTGTAATCGTCGGTGAGACTTCAACAGATTTGAAGCAGCTTTATATCTGCGGAAAACATTTTTCCGCCGATATGAAGTACGCTAAAAAGCTGAAGAAGGGGGCATTGCCAATCTTTTTCACGGGCCGTGAAAAAGAAAAGGAGGACTACGATGGTTCGGGGTTAGGAATTAGTTATGTAGGTGGGAAAAGTGTTATAGGTCGGTACGAGGAATTGCCGCGTTTAAACATGAAGCGATATCGTGAAGAGGATTTAGATTTAAGACCATCAACGTCAAAAGGAATTCGACACGACGATGACGACAATTTGGATTATAGACCCTCAACATCCAAAGCAGTCCGACGAGAAGATGATGGAGCAAAAAAGGAATGGAAGCAGTTGCAAACAGGGGAAATGGAACATCAAGAGGACAACGATATTATGATCGGTTTTTGGAACGATCATAATTATGCCAATATGTCAAAGATAAATGAAGATCCAAAGGCTGAAAAAGAAGAGTTTGGTTGCTATAACGAAGACGTTATGATGGAGGAAATAGAGCGTCTCAAACAAGAAAACCAGCAACAAAAGGAAGAAATCGAAAATATTTATAAAAATGTTATCGATGCACGACATGCGAGTGAGAGTGCAAAAATATTTAGCAAAGTTATTTGTAGCACCAACCGCAAAATGTTCTCCAAGGAGGAGAAGGAAGTAATACAAAATTTGTATTATGTCTCCCCGAGAGCTTTGGCATACATGAGGGATACTGAACATTTTCATCTTCCAAGCAAAAGTACCCTCCAACGTTGGAAACCTGTAAAAGGATTAAAAGCTGGTCTTAACCCTATCGTTATAAATGGATTGAAGCAGATGGTAGATGGAATGGCAGCTAGGGACAAAAACATCATGTTGCTGTTTGACGAAATGTCAATAAGGACATCATGCGAATACAACACTCAGCATGATCTTTTCGATGGGTTGGAGGACGATGGCAGAGGTATGCGGACAAAACACTTTGCTTCAAAGGTGATAGTATTTATGATTAAAGGATGCTTCCGGTCATGGAAGTTTGTATTATGCTACTCCTTTGTCCATAGTACTTTATATGGAGAAAAATTTCGTGACATGGTTGTGGATATCATTAAAACTTTGGAGAGGAAATGCGGACTTACGGTGAGATGCCTCATAAGTGACCAAGCTCCGACAAATGTGAGCCTTTATAATTTATTAGGATATTTTGGTCATCAATATTTTATCTTCAATGGCCATAAAATTTATTTGCTATTCGACGTTCCCCACATGTTTAAAGGTGTACGCAACGGATTCCTGGCACATGATATTGAAACCCCAAATGGAATAGCAAAATGGGACGTGATAAGAGAGTTTTATGAAGTAGACAGTTCTTCAAACTCTGTGCGATTGGCACCGAAACTCACGAAAGACCATATAAGTCCATGTCATTATGCTAAAATGCGTGTGTACATCATGGCGCAAACGTTTAGCTGGACAACAGCTAATGGCATAGAATTTGTCCATGTTGCAGAAGGCCTAAAAAGGAATGAAGGTTATGTTGAGGCAACTATAGATTTCCTCAAAAAACTCAATAATGGGTTCGATTACCTTAACGGTACATCATTTGGGCATAAGAATCCTAATAAACGTCCAATAACGCGAACAAATAAAATGATGGAAAATATTTTGGAATTTGGAAACTATATTGGAAATATAAAAGTTAGCAAAAGCAAAAGTTTCCACAATTTGGCAAGATTCGCTGAGGCATTCGTACAGATGGCTGGCGAAATGTTCTCCGAAGACGAAGATCTTGTATTTATTTCTCAAGGAAGATTTAATCAAGATGCCTTGGAGAACCATTTTGGCATGCTAAGATCTCGCGGTGGCAATAATAACAATCCCTCAGCAAGAGAAGTATCAATAATGGAGTCAAACATTTTATCCATGTCATTCGTGAAACAGCATTGCACCCCTTTTACCAACTGCAAGGACGATGGGGATGAATATTTGACATGCGATTGGTCCCAAATTGTTGAGAACCAAAAAGTTGCCGGTAATGCGAAAACATGCGCAACATACGACTCTGATGATGATTATGAAACATCAATCACTGAGGGTGCCGCACAGAGATACTTTGGAGGGTATGGCATCAGACGCCTCAAGAACAAAATAAAATGCACGAATTGCGAAAAGTACCTCTCAAAAATTGGCGATATTTCTGATTTGTCCGAAATATTTATTTCGCTCAAAAATTACACGGAAGAATTGCGGCTGGCAAATCCCACAGATGAGTTTTACCAAGTTCTCCAGAGCCACTTTAATATTTTTAACGAAATATTTCTTCAGCATTTCCACGAAGCGGGGATTAGAAGGAGAATAATGGAGGAATCAATAAAAGTAAACGCAGAACGTTTCCCAAATTTTTTCCAGGGTGATTGTTCTACACACAGGATGGACATTTTAGAACATCTAACTATTGTTCTCTTGCGGAGGAAAGGGAAATGGATGGTCGAAACGGAGATGACGAGAAAATCGAAAATAAAAATGGAGCAAAAATTTAAAAAAAACACGTAAAAAATTAATGTTATGACATTTGTGCGGACCCAGTGTTATATCACCTCTAGCTTATTTCGCGTTAACATAACATAGAATAGGTTTATAACGAAAGACGTCTGTGCGGACCCAGAATCTTTTTTATAGTAGATATTGCGTGTCAAATATTTTGGGGGCGATGGTAAGAATAGTATCAACAGGACTTTGGCATATGTGCGGACCCATTGCCAAAAGGATATGGAACCAACTGTGCGCACCCAGTATCATCAACAGGACTTTGGCATATGTGCGGACCCAATGCCAAAAGGATATTGAACCAACTGTGCGCACCCAGTATAATCAACAGGACTTTGGCATGTGTGCGGACCCAATGCCAAATATTTAACAAAACTTTGGCATATGTGCGGTCCCAATGCCAAAGACTTCGGAAAATCTGTGCGCACCCAGAAGGGGATTCAAGGGGAAGTGATGCGAATGCAACTTGCACATATAGCCTCTCCTTCTCAAGTCAACCTCACCCTCCGTCACTATGGCCTGGCGGTCCCCGTTTCCACAGACGAGGCTCTGGCGAATATGTTAATTTATAACCACATACACCCAGAAAAAATTGACCCCTTTTTTAAGTTAAAATGAACTCATTGTGAAGAAAGTTGAACTTCGTATAGCGCCAAAGACATTTTTATTTTGTTTGAACGATGAGATTTTCGTAGAAATTGGGTAGAATGCTTTCCATATATTAGTAAACATTTTCCTACATTTATGTACCACTATACTACAAAATGAAAAAATTTGACTGACTTCAATTCATATTTGGAATTATTTTACTGCATTTTTTCCATGCATTTGTACAAATCTTACAAATTTGTGGTAAACCTTTTACTTCAAAATTGAAACTGCCTTCCTTCGTTTCTAAATACAATTATATTTATTTTTATAAGCAAATTTTCTTCAATATTAATATATTAAATATATTTATTAAGTATATTAAATATATTTATATTAAATATATTTATTAAAAATAAACTGGAAATTTCTTTTCGCATTTCTTTCTACTTCTTGTACCTTTTACTTTTAATACGATTGATCCTCCTTTTAAACAAAAGGTTAGCATCATTGAATGTTACCTGATAATTGAAGATTCCAAAATGAAGACGAATGAAGGGGTTGTTATTCTGCTGGTGTTGTCTTTCTTTATACACCCACATGAACATTGATAGACTAATTGTTTGTTATTTGTGTTTAATCATTTTCAGAAAACGAAAATTGTTCTCACTAATTTAAAATAACAAATATTTTATTTGTTATTTTGTTTTGAAAGGATGAACTAAATAAAGGAAGTCAGAATTATCATTTTATAAGAAACTAGCGTAACCCGGCCCGCTTTGCTGCGCCTTCCGAAGCAGGAACAAATTCGAAAAAAATTGAATTCTTTCAAAGAAATCGGACTATCAAGCAAACCGGAGAAGGTTAAATTTTGCTCTATTGTTTAAAAGGGACGTCACTTTTCCCGATGTAATATCGACATACAACGAAGTGAATAGCACACTTAACCTTCCCTGAAATTTCCAAGAAAATCTGGAAACTTTCCTTCAATGGTGGAGCAAGGAGGTTGCCTCCCCGTTCAAATACCCAAATAATTTCATAACTTTAAAAATTTCAAAAAAACTTGAGAATTTTTTTTTTAGTTTTCAAGGAGGTTCTGCCCCGACCAAATATGGAGCAATGATGTTGCGTATCTTGTGTAAACGTCCCAGAAAATATCAAACAAATTATAAGCCCAAAAAACAGATAAAATATCACAAATTGAGGCATCCAATATTAATATCGTAACCTCTCCCCACGTCTTCTGTAAATTTCAAGTAGCTTGAAAAAGTTTATTTGTTTCTCTGTATGTACTTAGGAGAAGCTGATGTCTCTCTATGTCCTTTTATTTTTCTCCGACCAAATATTTAAAACCCTGAAGGAACCTGATATAAATTTCATAACCTCACCCATTTTTCCCGTAAAATTTCAGTCGGAGGAACTTAGTTTCACTGTTTTCACTGTACTTTTAAAAAGTCGAACAAAGGGGAGGTCCACTTTCGCGACCAAATATCGAAAAATAAAGTAGTGGATATTTGTCTAGATGCCAACTCCAACCTTCAATGAAAATTTCAAGCAAATTGGTCAACTTTGGTCCAATTTTCAAAAAGTCGGACAAAGGGGAGGTTCCTCTCCGCGACCATATGTCAAAAAATGAGGTACCCTATTTTCAGCACATTAGTGCCCCCCACGATCTCTGAAAGTTTCAAGTAAATCGGTTCAGCCGTTTCCGCGCCAACCCGGAACATACAAATAAACAAACATAATTAGAATTTTATATATATATATAGATTTTACTCAATTTGAGGAAACTAGGTTTTCGTTCGGATTTTGTTTATTTTTAGGAATGCTTTGTTATCCGTGAATAAAATTGCATAAAATTTCTTTTTTATACCCAGCGATGAAAACAGTATAAGTAAGATCCCATGCCTTATTCTAGTTAATGAACTATTCCTAATTGCTTTCAATTTAGGATGTTTTTACTGAAACAAGTAAACTTTATTATTTCACACAAAAATTTAACGCAGTGGAAATAAAATGACTAAACTAAATTGATGAACATTTTTTCCTTTAAGGTGGGTATTAAGTTCGAGTTTAGCCGCTAAAAACGTCATTTTGTTCACGATTACTTTTCTTTAATAATCCATTTTAAGGAATACAAACTTTGTGAAAATTTGCTTTGGGCTTTCCCCATCAAGTTATAATAAAATTTGCAATAAATATGTATAATTTCATACATTTTCTTACTGATTTAGTTTTCACTTTAGCGATTTTAGCGGCTAAACTCGAACTTAAAACTCACCTTTAGTTTCGAAGGCACTTTTTTCTGGGTGTAGAAAAGTTTTAAAACACTCGCAGAAGTCACCTTTCGTCCGGTTGAAAATGGGATTTAACCCGTGGCCCTTTTTATGGGAGACATGCCCGTAATGTACCAATGTAAGCACATATTTCAATGTCAGTTCTTTTTCTCCACCAGGCACATAAACTACAATAAATACAGGACCACACTCACCGGCTTACTGGGCATACACCAACATCTAGAATATATTGCAGCCACGTTCCACAACATCGAAGACTTGGCTTTGGTATTTTTGGTTGGACTTGATTATTGTAGTCGAGGCTGTTTCTGCTTCCAATTGCAAAACAATTGGAGCACACTCAAAACAAATTGAACTCTCTATTTCACTAAAGCCAATTTAACTTTATGTTTGTTCATGGAATTATTATGTTTGGAGAAAGTTTCCTTTAACTCTAATACTTTTTTGAGTACGATACGATAACAAAAAAACGGGAAAAAATTATATACAAATTAAGCATCAAGATTTAGTAAATTCGTATTTCTCACAACATAGTCCATTATATCTTTAAATTTGTAAATTTTACTAGAAATGCGTTCATCATGAACTTCGTATGTCATGATTTCAATTTTGAACTCCAATTTTTTCCTTCAAACTACAAAATTTTCTTTAACATGTGAAAAAACTTAATTATTATAAATTTTCTTGAACTTGTCGAAAAATATTTACTTATTTTTGTGATATCGGCGTGATGCCAGCGTTTGCAATACTGTTTAGTTAACATTTACTAAAAATATTCAACATTTTCTAAAATTAACCACAAGTTTTCTTCCTGGTGGGTTCACTGTTTTTTCAATGCAAATTTTTTCTTCTTATTTTCTGTTTTTGTTATTATCACACTTCTAGTGCATTCAGAATAGTGATCCAGCGTTGTTTATAAAAGTGCTAAATCAAAATTAAGAGAAAAAAAGTAGCGAATAGTCGTATTTTATACTCCCATTTTCACTACTTATTCCATTCGTTGCTACTGAACATTTGGGTTTGACACATTTCGTTCATCTATAGCAATACAGAGTCTATGTTCACGCCTTTTTCGCTGCTTACTGACAACCCCCCAACACGTCTTACCAATAGACAATCAACGGCCCTTGGGTGTCGATGTTCTTCGTTAGGCCAGACGTATTCGTGATGCGGTGAGAGGGACGATGGAACGCTTTTGAATTTGATTAGAAACATGAATAAGTGTATTGTTTAATTGCCAGCAACTGCAAGTAGACGTCCTGTCGGTGTAAAATTATTTATTTGGCTAAAAACTATGCAAATAAAAGTTTATAACGCTGTACATAAATTATCTTTGCATAAATAAACTAGTGTTAAATGGATATTAGTGTTTGTGTCGAAACAGCAAATGAAATACGAAAACCCTGAAGTAGTGGTGGGGGCATTAAGATAAAATAATCGATCGAAATACGCATACAGCATACACAGTGTAGAATTGCTCCAACTACAATCTGGATTAAAAGAATAAATACCCGATATTATTTAAAGTAGAAAACATGCTGTAAAAATAAATTAACAATTAAGAAAATAATTGTTGGGTGTATTCTATTTTCTTGGATAGGAAAATCTTTTTGATTTTTTCTGTGTACGTGAGAAGTTGTATTTTCATCAACTCCAATCTTGTGTTGTTGGTTACTCGTGTCTTTAGGGGAGGAGTAGGTGAAAAATATAAAAAGTTATGTGATTTTTTTTTATTATTCCATTAAACCAGTCAAGAGAATAATACTACAAAAATGTGAATACCAATAACGACGACAACGTTTATTAAACGAAGAAAATATATGTGTATATATATGAAATAAAAAAACAACAACAACAACAGTAGAAGTGATAACAAATAACCAAGTTAAAAAGAAAAAGTCTTGGAAAAAATATACGGTTGCACCTGATCAGACCATATCGGCTTAGGAAAAGTTTTGATAAATGCGAAATTCCAATTGGTATCTCTTGGCCAGTTAAATACAATTATATTTGGCCTTTGTTAAAAGTGTCTTGCTATGAGAAAGTGGGTGCCACCGCCATTATTTGAAGTATAAGTCATTCACCCGGAGAAAAATTGATTTTCAACATAGTTTATAAAAGGCGACACACAGAAGTTGTTTCTGAAATAAAAGCAAAATAGGTAAGACGAATAACTAGAGTGTAACAATGTCTACTATGTATTTTTGGGCTACTTTCAAATTTATTAGGCGTTGGTCGTCCTTTTTGGCATCAACGAGCATTTCTTCTGTCCTTATTGTCCATAAAATAATGGCTTTTTATGAGGGGGTAACAAAACCTTCAATTTGTCGTAGAGTTATTTTCCGCCACGCCCAGACAAAATTTTCGAATTGATGGAAATATTTTATTAAAACTGTCAATTTGCTAATAAATATTAGGAACATTTATTTGTTAAGAATGCACAGCTTCATTTATTGTACATAACGCAAGTGTACATGTACGTGTGTGTGCGTATGTTTGGTGTTAATTTTTCTTATTATTTTACGAGCGATAGAGTGGGTTTGCAAAAACCTTCATTGCATTGCTAAACGTCATCACAACTTTTGACGTCTGTTTAACTTCTCTCTGTTTGCACTTACTCTACACCCAGCAATCACCGGCTAAGGATTGTAATCTGTATAAAATTGTTGGATATTTCGATTTATTTTTCATTTATTTACGCACATTGACATTTACTAATTGGAAAGCCATAACAATATTTGGTTTTCGCACCGAAATCCTGTTTAATCTTGGAGTTGGTTTTTTTTTCAATCATTTGCAAATATAGAGGAAGACAAAAATGTTCAATGTTCCCTATAAAAAAACTATTTAAAATTGATTGAAGCTAAAAACTTTTTCAATTAAAAATTTAATTGATACAAGTTACTTTTTAATCAAACTAAAACATCAACCCACATATTCATAAAAGTTAACTTTAAACCTACTATTGCTATATAAATTCCTTCGATTAATTACTATGAATATGGGCATAAATCTATGATTGAAGCTTTTGTAAAGTTTTAATTAAAAAATTATTTGATGCAAATAATTTTATAATCAAACTCGGAAGACTAAGTCGGTTAGAAAACAACATGGGTTTTAATTAAAAATGAAACAATAAATTTTTTAATCAAACTAAAAACACAAACTCAGTTAAGAAAGTGATTGATAATAGTTCTGCCCTGGATCATCTTTATGTGGAGACCAAGATCGTCTAATTGCGTAGACATAGTTACATGTTGTGCAAGCAGTATATTGTGGTTTATTATCCCAGTAACCATATTGATCACCATCTTGTGGATAAACAACCACCTCCCAGGAATGGTTCCTCTTTGCTATAGCGCGACATCCAGCGCAACAAAAGTAAGATCGAATGGATGAAACTCTAACCTCTTAGGCCATCAGTCCGTGATAAACTGCAAGTGGGTAAACTACCCGCACAATGTCACATGCAGGAGGGCACTCTTAAAAAGAGCCAAGGTCATACCGTCCATGTTGAAAAGGGACTTACAATCAATTTTTTACCAGATCAGCGATGATAGTGATGAGGGAAAAAGGACAACATTGGCATCCGTCCAAACGGCAGTAGTTCGGGAGGCGATCTCTTCCTACCAATACTATCTAAGCATAGCTGAACTAGTTCAACACAAGATTAATAGAAAGACTTCCCCTATCGCAGTTTGAGGTTGAGCGTTACAAATGAGAGCCTCTATGCCTGACTACGGTAGCAAAGAGGTTTTTGGAATCCCAGATGGGATGGCTATGTCAAAAATAATTTACCTACGCGAATTATTAAAATTAGCAGTTGTTCGAGTCTCTGCTGGATCATACATACCCAGACTAGACATTTTAAAAGATTCAAAGCAGCCCAAACACCAACTAAAACAAGTTCAGGCGGCATTGGATCTGTGTCTTGCTCTTACAACTGTATAACCATGGCATATCCTACTTATAAGGAAAAATTGAGCCAGCGTCAATTTGGACCCTAAAGTCAAACGACCCGGGTGGTGCCCTCAGATAAGGTGTCTTCGCATAACTCCCCTGGATAATCCTCATGTGGAGACTAAACCATCATGAACGGCACTAGACAGGTTTGAATAGGTAAAGGTTACTCCTGGTCTCGTAGCCTCAGCACCGACTATAGCGCCGTCGCTACTATATTACAACATTTTTATTTTATGAATAAAATTAAGAAAAGTTGTATTTTTCGAATTATTAAAAAAGACGAAAGAATGTTTTACAAAAAGTCGGTCTAGAAAAGTTGCCTTTTCCAAATTAGATTTTCAGTATTTATTTAGCTCTTCTTTCGGCTAGAGGGCCTTTAAATAAAAATTCATTTTTATGATTTTTGATTAATTGTTAAATTTTATTCAATATACCGTAAAATAATCGTTAGTCTTCGACAGGAATATAAAAATTTTGTAATCAATAAACAAAAACAATACAGAACGATTTTACGTCTGTTTTTGTTTCATAAGTTATTTATTGACATTTAAATAATTTTAAAATTTAGAAAAAAGAAAGTCGATTTTTTCAAAATATGAGAAAGTCAATTGTTTGGATTGAGATTTCCAGCCCTAGAGTGTGTAAATGTGACCGACAACCATTAGTAATCAAATAAGAAACATAAAAAAATAAAATTATTTAATGTTATGACTAATTTGAAGATCATATAGATGGTGCTAGGGTGTTTGTAATTCATTTCAAACTCAACTGAACTATAAACTTTTTGCTCTTCATACGACATGAGATCAACTTTTCTCTCATTTAAGTGTCAATTTATTTATAGATTGTGACAGCTCATTGTTGTCAACCTTGTTGTTGACTTTTCAAGCGACAACGATGGCTGGTTATGACGATTTGTTTTGTTACTTGAGAATGTGCAAGCAAATAGTCTATGGTTGATTTTTAAAGTTTTTTTTAGTAAATTGGCTTTACGTAAAACGGTCACTTAAGAAAAGAGACTACGATGATGATGTTCCACTATTTAAATTTATTGTTCACATAAATACTACTGAAAATGAACGTAGTATGTGACTTTTTAGTACATGCTCATAAAGTGATACAAGTATTACAGAAGAAATAATAATTTATTGACATTCTGATAGTTAGTCTGTATATAAAAGAGTTTTTTTCTAAAAATTTCAAGTTATTTCTATTCTTGTATAGTTAAAAGTAGAAAATTGATATACTTAACATTGTGTCTAAATATTTGTCGCAAACATACCTTACGGGGTATGTAAGGGGAAATCCGTATATTAATACTCGTTCAGCGCCACCTAGTAACGAGAACAAAATGAATGAAAAATGATTGAAGTTGAAAACTTTTTCAATTATAAAATGAATTGATACTATTAACCTTTTAATCAAACTAGAAACATTAACGGTCATTTTCTTGTAGCTCCGTTTGGCTTTAACTGCCAGTTAACAAACAGTAAATTGCAAATATCTTCTCTCCGGTTAACTTTAACTGAAAATTTTTCGTCAGTTAAATGTCTAACTGGCATGTGGAATATGTAGGCAAGATGACAGATATGTCCATAGTACAGTTTAAAAGTTCGTTAGCTGTCGGAACACTAATGGAGCTTCATGAAAATGGGGGTAAGACAGTTAAAAAATTATGCGATTTTTTTTTTAAATTTTTTAATAATTTTTTTTTGAATCTATAAATTTTGGAATCAAACTAAAAAGGAATAAAATTGGTTATAGAAATTGATTGAAAAATGGTATTGTAATTAAAAATATAAAAATTAATTAATTGAATCAATTAAAAAATTAATTGAAATTTGCTAATGAAATCAATTAATTTTAAGCATAATAAGAAAATTAAACTCGTGTGGATATCAAGTGATATTGGTATTAGTGGTAATACATATGCTGACTCAAAGAAAACAACTACAAACATAAATATTATAACCAAATTAACACTGATTGCAACTCCAGTTTACCCAACAAGCATTAATAAAAAAAGATTCGTGTATTCTCCCGGCTGCGTATGGGACATACCACTACAAACTACCAACGCCTATTGAATAACTCCAACACCTGTGAGAAATGTAATGCCGTGTTGACCGTGTACCATATTCTAACAATCTGTACCCACTTAAATAATCTTAGGAATAAGGACATATAGAAATGCTTAAAATCCCCAGCATTGAAAATATTAACGCAATCTATAACTTCATATTAAAATCCAATACATCTATTTAAACATGCCTAGAATGTACAAATGATTAGCTGATGGCCTCAGTTGCCAATGCTTCATTTTCCTATTCTATACTCGTTCGTTACTATAAATTTATTATTAAATATAAATAAATAAATTAATTTTTTAATCATGTATTTTATTATGCTCAATTATAATTTTCGTGATTGAAGACATTTCAATTAACGTGTGACAAAAAGGTGGCACAAAAATCAAAAAAGGATTAAATTCAGTGGCACAAAATTAAATGGTTCAAAGGAAACATTAGTTATATGGCATACTTTCCACAAAAAAAAAAATTGCATGCTCTTCCAAAATACTAAATTATTTTTTGCAATGAATCCTAGAAATGGTCTCATCAGGGCAAAGATGTTTAAAAAAATACATTAAAAATGTTTCACGAACTCATTTTCTTCCAATACATAATTTCCCCAATTTATTTTCTTCGAAACCAAACGAGCAATGGTGTACAAATTTATTCTTGTACATTTTCAACACAATAAAGTTTTATAGAATATTTTTCTTTCTAAAATATACAATACAAATTATTTTTATTTTATTTTTAAGACTCTACCATAGATACACATAACTTTCGTGCTGCTAAAAGCAACAGAAATCCGTATTCGTCACGCCAGCGATGGATGGCTATTCCCATTGATGCTAACATACCTACATATTTATGTTGTATACATGTGCAACCTTCTTGTACTACATCCATCCACCACTTTGACTTGTACAACTTTCTTTATCTATTCAACTCCCAAATACTCCCCTTTTTTGCCTTCCGGCGGTAGCATAGTACTTTTCCAGCAACAATGCGAAATAATTGTTGCCTAGAAAATGTAAACATTGCGCAAGTTTCTAACTGCTGGCGCTTCTTGGCTATGTTGCATTGCACTTGCTGTGGCGGCTGCAGTTCTTGGTGTGTTGGTCTAGTTGGAGAACATGACTAGGGACGGCGGTTTTATATTTCTTGCTCTTCTTGTCTGGTATATGATTTTGATTTGGTAAATATGCGTTTCCATGCTATTCAAAGTGTATTTTCAAGCGTGAGAAGTGAAAGAAACATACGAATTTTTCATCCTCCTACTGATTTTTATACTTGTATCTGTTCGTTTTTCCTTCCTTTTACTGCTATTCTCTTATTATTATCAAAACTTTTTTGATATTCTTTGTTCTGTCTATGTTTTGCAGATTATTATTAAAGCGTTACATTTTTCTCTACGCAGTCATTCGTAGGTTTCTTTTGTATTTATTCAGTCTGGAAATCTGTTTGCGGTTGATGCTTCTGGGTCGAGCTAAGCACAGTTTTCATAATAGTCATTAGTTTCTATTAAACTGAAGTGGGACAGTTGGTTTTTTGCTTTTGCAATTTGCTTTAGATTTATGTGGATTCCCTTGGCCCAATGTTTGTTATTTAAAGTTACAGAGGTTCACTCTTTCTCTAAGGAAAGAGGTAGTATATCTGTAGAAACTTAATGGTGTGTAAAGGTTCATACCTTAAGATCGTTCGTTTCCATATTGAAAAATTTTAAAATATTTATTTTAAAAATACAGCATTTAATAAGCCCTTCTAGCTCGTTTTGAGACGTCTTCATAGGAAGTGTGACATTGTTCTTCCTCCGTATACTTGTAGATTGAAGATGATGGAATGTATTTAGTATTTTATTAATTGTATAGTTTCACATACATACTTTATAGAGCCGAACGACGATGTATATAGTCCGACATTAATGGTCGGAATGGGTAGGAAAGTGAGCGATGGGACCGTTCGAAAAAAAAATAAGCAATTTTTATTTATTGCCAATATGTGAGACACACATATTTATTCACATATATTGGCCATGATAATAGTATCCCGGTATTGGCAAGTCTTATACTTAATACGGATATAATTTCTTTGAATTATTGTTGTTGTACAAAATCCAACCCAATATTACATCGATTGCTTTTAGAAATATTTTGATCTAGCCTTCCTAGTTCACTATGTGATTGATTCACTTTTATGTCCCTTTGACCTGACACCCTTATTAAGTCGTTTTAAGATCTTATTTTGTTGTTTTACGAATTAAAGCTCTTTAGCTTCTTTACATATTCTCACTTGCATATGTCCTACATAGGCCCATAAAGCTATCATCTGCTGTGGGCTACATACAGCATTGCCAATTTAGCTTTTTTCCCGCTAGATTTGGCTTTTTTTGAAGACGTTTAGCGGGAAAAAAATGCATTTAGCTTTTAGCTTTTTTTCTGGCTTTTTTTCATGACCCTTTTAGCTATTTTTGGCTTTTTTTATTTTCGACATGTTTCTATTGAAATATGGATAAATCGTCGTTTTTATCTAAGCCTTGCTGCAAGTATAAGGGTTTCTACATATTTCAAAGCACAGTTGAAACATTAATAATGAGTCCAGCCATTATGCGGGCATTTTTGTAGCAAATACACCTTGTTGTAAAGTTTTTTCATTATATACAAAAAAGTTATCGTAAACTTTAAATCTACTATTACCATACAAATTTGTTAGATAAACTGTCAGTAAATTATTGGGAATATTATCATTTGACTCGTTTATCCTTTTTATGTTATTATAATATTCTAAAGTTATTACGATATTACTAAATTAATATAGTAGATGTGAATAGCTTTGTGCACTGAAAAATATTGTCGTCTCCTTAAAATACGAACGCGAATTTTGGTTATAATAGCATTTGTGAATTTCTTTTATGTTTTCCTTGTCCAAAAGACGATAAAGTCGTTTTGTCCTTATAATTAAGCGATTCAACTTAAAAATGGGTATGTTTTCATGAAAGAAGGAAGAATTAATGAAATAGTCTTTAAATGTGAGGAGTTTTTGCATCTTAACCACAAACCAAAATAGCGTTCAAAAATAGAATATGTTTTTCAACACTTTATTTTAAAAACGTATATATACAATAATTTCTACTTGAAGTCGAGTCTGAATTTGGAAATTGAAGTTGGCGTTAGCACGTTTTTAAAGCACTTTGATAGCTCATGAAGAAAAGGAAAATGTTTTTACTGGGAAATGTAAACTATAGGTATTTTCTACAATTTAAATAAAAGTAATGTATTTCGAATTTTTCACAATTTCAAATCCAAACTAAAATTTTATTTAAAAAAATGACAAATCATTTTTTTACCAAATCCAAAGCAGGCTTAGATCATTTACTATTTTAAAATAACAAGTAAATAAAATAGAGGTGTTGGGAAGGTAGCTCCCACAAAACGAAGGACTTCCAGTAAAAAATTTGTGATAGTAATCAAAATGTATCGAATACGCAAACAGAGCTAATATGCCTTAGATATTGTTACAGTCTCACAGAAGTGGAACTAAAATGAAAATAATATGCATTGTAAGTGAAATAAAGCCTTTAAGTTTGTTAAATTTCAATCAAAAATGTGACTTTTGATACAAAAAAATTTAGCTTTTTTTCTAGCTATTTTTTAGCATTTTTTAGCTTTTTTTAGCTATTTTTTTGGGCAAATCTAGCGGTTTTTGGTGAAACAATTCTGGCAACGCTGGCTACATACATCAGTCGTTTGGTGCTATTGTTCTATGATGCCATTGCAATTTAATCTAGTTTGTTTTTGCACAGATTCTGCCGCTGGTTGTTTTGTGTGCCTCAATGGTTCGAGGGTTTGTCATTCCTTTTGATGATTGTAATAGGAGGTCTGTCGTCACTTTTATCCGTGTTTCTGTACATTTTCTGTGATACCGGAAGACCCAATTGAGTTCTTTTTTATGTATGTAAAAAGGGGTTGGTAGTTGCAATAGCATAGAAAATTATCATTATGATTTAAAATGACATAAATATTGTAAAGCGTTTATAATTTATATATAGTTTTCACTTTATTTATTTAAAATTAAATTTTGTGGTTTTGTTATGATCAAAAACAAAATGTATCGTTTAGTGTACACCCAAAGAAATTTGTTAGTAGGGACAGCAGAAAAGTCTGCTAAAACAGCAGAAAGTCTGCTGAAAAAGGGACAGCAGTCACTGTTTGCTGAAATAGCAAACATTTCCTGCTATTTTTGAAACTAGATTACACTTAAACCTGTTTTATTTTGGCTAAAACAAATAAAAATGTCAACTTAGGAGCTATCCTAACATAATAAAAACAATATTTTATGAATATCTATAGTATTTGACCAAAAATCTGAATATTTATAAAATTGAGGCATAACAGCAAACAAAATGTTTGCTGATCGTATTTAGGAGCTTGTAAGTATATTACAGTGCAAAAATACAACAAAAACTACTTTTGGTTCTTAAATATGCTTTGGGGAAAAATTTATAACCTAAAAATTTTATAAATTGTTGTTCATTAGGCCCTGAAGTACAGAAATATAACAGCAGACATCGACTGCTGTTTTTAGCAGACTTTTTTCTATGAGTGTATGCATAATACTTGGCCTTGAAAATAACGTTTTATAAATTTCTGTTTTTTTTCTAAGCCACACAAAAATGATTGCATCTTTTGTGTTTAATGTTCAACATTTTATTTAATAATACAAATTTGTGCTCAGTCCAAATTTTGACCATATAAAAAATATGCGAAACTTTTTTTGTTTTTTAAGATTGCAGTTTTGCTACGAGAATCTAGCGGTCTTATATCCGAACTTTTTTTTAATATTGATATGTGCCATTATGGTATCAGTATAGTTTTTTCACACTCCTACTTAGTTCTTGTTGTACTCCTATTACCATTAATAAAAGCTCAATTTGTGGGTTAAACAAAATAGCTACAAACTTTTATTTCACAAGAAAGTAAAAACTAAAAAACTCGCGCTTCGGCGGGAAGAAACTTATATCCAAAAAGAGATAGAGAAAAAAACAAAAATTGTGTATATGCATCCTTGTCATATACGGCGATGCCAGATCAGTGTGAAGTAGTGTTGCCCCCAACATCTCCCTGTTTAAGTCCTGTGTGGTGACCTGGATAGGGGTTCCACAGGATGTCTCCTAGAGGTAATTCGTTGAGGAGCAAAATGAGGTGATGATGGAGGTGTTTCAAACTCCTCATTGGAGGGCGTTGTAATTTGGAATTCTTCGAGTAGGACATCTAATGGAATTCTTGCCTCAGATCTTGGGTTGTCCTGGTGAGTTTCTCTAGATCGCAGCTGATCCGCATGAGCTCGCACAAGAATGTTCCTGTCCTCAACTTGAATTAGGGTGTTGTACGTTACATTTCCAATTTTCTCGATAATTTCCCCTGGCACCCAGTAAAATTTATTTCCTTTAAAATGTTTGGCGAATACCAGTTCTCCGTGTTTGAAACGTCTATTACGTGTGCCATGTTTACGGTTATATTGTTCCTCCATTCGTACATCTCTCTCCTGGCTGGCGACTTGAGGCTTCAGAATGAGATCGAACACTGTTCTCATTTTTCTACCCAAGAATGCTTCAGCCGGTGATAGTCCGTTGGGTGAATTTGGATTGGGGGTGGAGCGATAAACCTCCAGAAAGGTTTGAAGAGCCTCTGGTGCCTTCTCTTCCCCTTCTGCCTTTTTCAATGCACGTTTGAGTGTATCTACAAACCTCTCCGCTTGACCATTGGAGCTGGGGTGATAACGGACGGTTCTGGTATGTTCAATACCCCTGTGGTTGCACCAATCCTCAAACTGTGTCGAGCAGAATTGCGTCCCATTGTCCGATACTATTTGCGATGGGTTTCCAAATAGTGCGCAAAAATTCGTTAACAATTTCAATGTTGCTGTTGTCGATATTGATGAAGTCTCTAGAATAGCTGGGTATTTAGAGTGTGCGTCTATTATGATGAGGTAGTATACACCATTTACTGGTCCAGCATAATCAATATGGACACGTTCAAGAACTCTGGTTGTGGTAGGCCAAGGACAGAGATTTGTTTTTATTGGGCTCTTGGCTGCGAGTTGACAGTTGCCACATTTCCTACTGTTTTCCTCAATGTCCTTATCGACGTTTGGCCAATAAACGTAACTACGAGCGATGGATTTACTCCGTTCAGCTGCAATGTGTCCACGGTGAAGTTGTTTAATAACTCGTTTTCTATATATTTCAGGGATGATTACTCGAGAATTCAGCATCAGGCAGCCATCGACGTTAGAAATTGATTCCATACGGTTAAAATACGGAATTATAGAAGAATCAATGTCCTTTTTGTTATGTGGCCACCCGTTTTCCACGTAGTCTGCAACGATTCTTAGAATTGAGTCCTTTTTTGTAGCTTCAACTATCATATTGAAATTCACGGGAAGTGTACAAACAGCTTCGTTTATGTCGTAGCGAATGTCGCTTTCTTGAGTGATGGATGCTATAATATACTCATCCGATGGTTTCTCGTGTGTACTAATCAATCTTGACAAAACGTCGGCATGACCGAATTCATTAGTACTTGTGTACTTTATATCAAAGTCGTACGTTAGGAGAATCAAAGCCCATCTTTGTAGACGATTAGCTGTGTACACGGGAATACCTTTCTTAGAACCAAAAATCGTAAGCAAAGGCTTGTGGTCCGTGTAAAGCGTAAACTTACGACCAAAGACCATTTTGTGAAAACGCTGGACTGCAAACACTAAAGCTAACCCTTCTTTTTCGATTTGGCTATAGTTCCTTTCCGTAGGTGTTAGTGATCTTGATACATGCTGAATGGCTTTGATAGAGTTGTCCGGATATTTGTGGTATATGACTGCACCAATACCATGCGATGATGCGTCTGCGGCGATGTGTATCGGCAGGTTCGGATCGTAATGCGTCAAAAGTAGATCGGATGTTAAAATTCGTTTAAATTCATCGAGAGACCTCTGACACTCCGTCGTCCATGAGAATTTGCTATCCTTTTTCAAAAGATCGTCGATTGGCTTCCGAAGTTTTCTCATGTTGGCCACGTATTTTCCGTAGTGGTTAATGGAACCTAATAGTGACCTGGCTTCCGAAACGTTTTGTGGAATTCTGAGATCTTGAATTGCTCGGATTTTCTCTGGGTCTGGGCGAATGCCTTCTTTGTCAACAATCTGACCAAGATATTTGATCGATGTCTTGAAGAATTGACATTTTTCGAATTTAAGACGAAAGCCAAAATCTTGAATTTGTTGTAATAATAAATTCAAATTATCTTTGTGTTCCTCTAATGATCTACTTGCCAGAACAATATCATCTATATAAGCCTTAGCTCCTTCAATACCTGTGCACAGCTGGTCCATAATACGCTGGAAAGCTCCAGGGGCGGATTTTATTCCCGGTGTGAGGCGATTGAATCTGTACAAGCCTTTGTGAGTATTTATCGTCAATAAATCTTTGCTCTCATCATCCACTTCTACTTGCAGATAGGCATCTGAAAGATCCAAGTGGCTAAATATGATGCAGCCGTGACAGTCAGCGAGAATTTCTTCAGGTGTTGGCAGTGGGTATTGGTTTGGCTCAATTGAATTGTTTAGACCAGTGGAATAGTCCGCACATATACGAATCTTACCATTCCTCCTACTGACCACTATCGGCGCGGCGAATTTTGAAGAATTTACTGGTGTGATTATACCCGCATTCTCGAGTCTGTCCAACTCCGTCTCAATTTCAGTTCTCACAGCGTAAGGAACTGGACGCTTAGCCACGTATGTCTCCTTTGCGCCTGGAAGCAGTTTTATATGGACCTTTATCTTGGTGCAGAGTCCAAGAGAGCTGTTGTCAAACACACATCCGAATTTTTCTTTCATGGTGGTGATGTAATCATCGTTAGTAATTTTGCGACACCAGGCAGATATTGGTTTGTCCCACAGTTGGAAATGTTCAATCCAATCGATGCCCAGTATGTTGAGATTGTCGATTTCCGTTATATAGCATTGCAGGCATAAGGTCGTGTCAGCCACTGTGACGTTGCACTCGCATTTTCCAATGATATTTATGCTATTGCTGTTGACATCAGTAGCAGTGTCGTTAGTCTTGTATATATTTGGCTTACCAATCGAATTCCAGGTAGAACGAGATATAATGGAGACGTCGGATGCAGTGTCAATCTGCAACGTTACAGCTGTTCCGTTGATTTCAATGCTGATATATTTTCTCAAATTTTTAACCTGCATCCTCTTTGAAGAGAAGACAGCTCTCGCATTGAATTTCGTTTTCTCTGACTTTGGCGTGACTTTCGATGGGTTTCCTCGTTTGGCACTGGCACAATAATTATCCTTATGGCCTATTTGTTGACACTTTGAGCACTTGTGAGATAGAAATGGGCAAAACTTAGCGTAGTGCATTTCACCGCAAAGCCAGCAGGGTGTTTTTGGAGTTTTATTGGACTGCTTCTGTTTCTTGCATGACTTACTAACAGCACAAATGCTTTTTGTCTGATGTTCAATAAGCGTGTTGTCCATTTTCAAATCCAAAATTCTTTGCGTCTCGTCCACCAGTGTGTCAAGCGTTGTTGAATCTTTGGCCTCGTCTAACAACTTGAGTAATCGTAGGCGGATGTCATTATCGCGACTGGATTTTAGGCCTAAGACGTATATTAAGCATTTGAATTGATCAACATGCATTTCCCTTAGCTTGAAGAGTTCGCATTGTAAATTAACTCTGCCTGCGTATTCTTTAAAATCCTCACTTTCTTGCTTGGTCATCTGCAAGCATTTGTAGCGTTGTGATACCTCGGTTTCCACTTTACCAAAGAGTTTGTTCAGTCTCTCTATGGTGTCTTTCAGTGACATATCTGCTGGATTCTTAGGCAATACGTAATTCCTGAATCTCTCGTGCACGGTGTTAGACATTTTCCTCCACAACAAGGCAACTTTGTCGTGTTCCTCCAAAGTGAGTGCTTCTTTTTCAAAAACATGTACATAGCGATTGTACCATGCCTGAAAAATTAGTCCACTTTCCGGCTCATAGACAAAGTCCGACATGGAATGTGCGAGAGATTCCATTAGTGCCGCTTTTGAAGTGCTGGGACTTGGTATATTTCCATCAGATCTAGTAGTACCTTGCAATTTGAGAAGTTCGGTCAATTGTTGCAGGAGTTGTGTTTGCATGCTCATTGCCGCTTGTTGCTCAGTTAACAATTTTTCGATTTTCTCGTCCGACATGTTCACTTGCTTATTGATGTTTGCTATTTGATGTTTTGTAGATTATTCGTTCACCGTCCTCGTCGCCAGTTGTTGTACTCCTATTACCATTAATAAAAGCTCAATTTGTGGGTTAAACAAAATAGCTACAAACTTTTATTTCACAAGAAAGTAAAAACTAAAAAACTCGCGCTTCGGCGGGAAGAAACTTATATCCAAAAAGAGATAGAGAAAAAAACAAAAATTGTGTATATGCATCCTTGTCATATACGGCGATGCCAGATCAGTGTGAAGTAGTGTTGCCCCCAACAGTTCTAAATGTCCATTCTTATCAAGGACAACTTTTTGGTGGATAGTTTATGTAACATATTAAAGAGTCCAATAGTTGTGTAATTTAAAAGTAAAATTTTCATCGCAAAAGTCAATCAAAATCCAATTATATAAACATTTTAAAGAGTCAACCATTGTAAAAGTCGAATGTTATAGAATTAAAAAAAGTTACCTTTGAGAAAGTCATTATTCCTAGTACCATACAAGGGTTGTCTTCAATATTTAGGGTTTTCACAACCCTATTGTTGCAATCCGTCAACTGGCAGGCTATCGTAGGTTGGGTTAAATATAGTGAAAACCCGACATTTCAGGCTCACTTACACGATTTAGTCCACTGTGATATCATCGTGGTGAACTTCTCTCTATCGCAAATGTTGACATTTTTAAGGCTATAGGTACTCTGAACATTTTGACATACGAGCTTTATTTGTGTTATGTACAGTAACTTAAAAGATTCATCTCGCCAAAAAAATGGAATTAAATCGTGACAATTTTCGTGCGATTTTTTACAACTTTCTACACATAAAAAGTTTTTTGTTGATTCAATAACGAAACTAATTGATCAAATTAATTTTTTAAATGAAATGTCTTCTATATTTATTTATGAATTATGTAATTTCACATACCACAAGATTTTAAAATTAAAAAATTAATTGATTTCATTAGCAAATTTCAATTATTTTTTTAATTGATACAATGAAAAATTTAATTGATGTTGATTGCAAAACTATTATTTTTTATTTAAAAAAAGGTAACAAATGTTGATTCAAGCGTTTATTAATGAATGAAAAACGAACAGACTAAATAAAAAGGATGAAGCTTACAAGTAATGGTAAAGAAAAATGCAGTGTTGCAAAACGAACAAAAAACTAGAAGTAAGAGGAAGAATGTGCAGGGTTGTATCGAAACAAAAAAAAAAAACTAATTCAACACTCTCTCTCAACTCTGCATATCCTTGAATCTTATTAAAAATAATATTATTAAAAAATCTTAATAATAAAAATAAACAAACAAATTCAAATTTAATTAACTTAATCCTAGACATTCAATGAATTTCAAATGCTTAGATTTACATAAATTCTTAGTAAATACATCTGCAGTATTTTCCATGGATGAAACATAACGTATCTCAATTTCCTTTGAGCTCACGACCTCTCTGATGTGTTGATACTTAACATCAATATGCTTCGACCTTCCATGGAAAACCGGATTCTTCGCCAAGTGATGTGCACCAAGATTGTCGCCATATATTATAAGGGGTTGGTTGTCATTGTAACAATCTATTTCTTTAAGCAAACGTCTTAAATAAACAGCCTCTTTTGCAGCCATGGACAAGGCAATGAATTCTGCCTCAGTACTACTAAGGGCTATGTTATGTTGTTTTTTGCATTCCCAGCTGAATGCACTTCCTCCCAGGAAGAAAGCGTGACCGGAGTATGATCTTCGATCCTCTGAACAACTCGCCCAATCCGCATCGACATATCCCTCTGGAGGTTGATTTGTTTTCCTGTATCGCAATTTCAAGTCTTTTGTGGCTGATAAATACCGAAGTATATGTTTCGCGGCTTGATCATGTTCTTTGTGGGGATCCTTATTTCTCTGGGCTAGTTTGTTAACGGAATGTAATATATCCGGTCGAGTGCTTATGGCCAAATAAGTCAAAGAACCTATAAGCGATTGGTATCTTTGAGCATTAACTTTATCGCATTCTTGTTTATTGCAGGAGATTTGGAAACCTGGATCAAGTGGCGTGGACGCTGGTCGGCAGTTCTGCATCTGGTAGTCTTGCAGCATATTCTCTATATATACTCTATGACCGATTCGCAATTCACCTGTTGGTTCATTTCTCTCTATTTCCATACCCAGAAATTGTTTGACATTACCATTGTCCACCAAATTGAATTTTGTTGAAATTTGTGTCTTAATAATCTCGACGTCGGCCAAATCTGAGCATGCAATCAGCAAGTCGTCCACGTACACAGCAATCAAATTATACTTTCCATTTAGATTGCGGCTATACAAGCAAGGTTCATTTTTGGATCGCGTGAACCCAATGTCTCTAATTGCTGTATCAAGTGTTGAATTCCACGCTCTCCCAGATTGTTTGAGCCCATATATAGCTTTTTTTAATAGAAGTACCTTGTTTGGAAATTCTTCATCAACAAATCCATCGGGTTGCTTCATATAGACTTCCTCATCTAATTCGCTATTAAGGTACGCTGTCAGAATGTCTATGTGATGAAGATGCAAATTCTTTTCTGCTGCCAAAGCGCATACCATACGAATGGTCGAGTAGCGAACAACAGGAGAAAACGTATCGCTGTAATTTATTCCGTATTGTTGACCACATCCCTTGGCAACTAGTCGGGCTTTCAACTTCTTTATGTTGCCCTTTTCGTCCTGCTTCGTGTTAAAGACCCACTTGCAACCGATAGCCTTCTTGCCTTTAGGGATGTCAACTAACGACCATGTTTTGTTTCTCATCAACGCGCCGTATTCCTCCGCCATGGCATTTTTCCACATGCTTGCTTGATCACTGGAATTAACATCTTTCATTGTTCGTGGTATATGAATGTCTTTTGGAGCAATACCAGCAAACCCGAGATTGTTTTGAACCGGTTGGTTTTCAGAAATTTCCTCATCTTGATCATCAAATCCCTGAAAGTCATCGTCAGAACTCGAATCACTTTCTACAACTTCATTTTCTTCGTCTGGTATTTGTTCATAATGGCCACTCGATGTGATGTCATACGTATTATATGATGTGATAACTGATTCAGGTGTTACGGGATTGTCGGCAGAATGTTCTTCATTTTTTATCAAACTTTTCTCGCAGAATATGACATCTCTTTTTTCCACTATCTTTCTCTCCCTCACATCATATAATCGATATGCCTTGGCTGTTGAGGAATATCCCACAAAAATATATTCCTTACCTTTTGGAGAAAATTTCTTCGTCTGTGTCTTATCAAGGGCGACGACCGGTGAACCAAAAATTCTAAAATGACGGACGGATGGTTTCTTTCCACACCATACTTCATGTGGTGTCTCTTCCTTAAGTGCCTTGGTAAGTGTCCTGTTGCGTATGTAAACAGAAGTATTAACTGCTTCAGCCCACAATGCTTCATTGACGTTTGAATGGATAATCATGCTTCGAGCCATCTCAACGATAGTCCTATTGGCCCGCTCAGCAACACCATTCTGTTGCGGCGTATGTGGAACAGTAAGCTGGTGATGAATACCATTCGCTTCCAAAAATGTATTAAAGCTCTTATTGACATATTCCCCTCCGTTGTCACTTCTTACGGCTTTAATGGTTTTTCCGGTTTGCTTTTCGACAAATGCCTTAAAAATCTTGAATCTCTCAAAGACATCACTCTTATTCTTCACAAAGTAAACAAATATCATTCTGGAGTGGTCGTCTATAAACGTTACAAAATAACGCGATCCACCAATAGAAGCCTTGCTCATTGGCCCGCATACGTCTGTATGGATGATGTCAAGTAAATTCAAGGATCTGTTATGGCTCTGTGGGAAAGGCTGTGCTGTAATTTTAGACTTTTTACATGTGATGCAATCTATATCCTTGGGAATCTTGACCAAATCGAGACCCACAACAGCGTTCTTACTCACCAAATCCAACAGGACTTTATAATTGAGATGACCGTACCTGTTGTGCCACTGGACAGCTTTATCACTTGCCATACAAAAATTCTTATTCGATTTCTCTGTGTAAGAGTATAAGTCCATTTGTTTCATTGCCAAAAGAATACACTGGCCTGTCGCATCCTTTATTTTTGCACATTTGTCATCGAATTGTACCAAACAGCCATTCTCTGTCGCTTTACTAACGGATATAAAATTGCCAACCATTCCGGGAACATACAAAACATCACGAAGCGTTATTTCGAAATTTTCAGTTTTAATTTGTACATCTCCTTTGCCTTGCGCTTCAACTGACTCATCGCATGCTAACATTATTTTTTCCTTATGTTCGTTGAGCTTCGAAAATGCTGCTTGGTTACAACACATATGCGCAGTCGCGCCGCTGTCGATACACCAAACGTTTTTGCTGAAACCGTTGTTGCTCGCTGCAAGCATTGAGAAAGCACGCTGTTGCTCTTTTCTAACGGTTGTTTCGCTTCTACATTCCTTTGCAAAATGCCCTCTCTTTCCACAATTGTAGCATTTTATCTTTTTCTTATTGCCGTTATTGCTTTCGTTTTTCTGTTGAGATTTCGTTCGTGCAACAAATGCTTGTTTTGCGCACGACGCTTCTTCATTTTGTTGGACTCTACGGTTGCCTTCTTCTAACAATTTCACCTTCAGCATGTCCAACGTTGGCAGGGAATCTCTAGTCTCCATTGCGATGACGAAGTTTTCATATTCTTTTGGTAAACTCGACAGCAAAATTATAACCAGGAGCTCTTCACCAAGACGAATGCCAATCTCGCCCAATTTATCTGTGGTCTCCATAAATTCATTTAGGTATTCTGACATGGAATTCTCGCCCATTCGCAAATTCAGCAATTTCTTGTACAAAGAAACTTTACGAATTGGACCACTTGGCTTATAAATACTCTCTAGTTTTTTCCAGGCTTCATTGGCAGTAGTGCAATTTTTCATATGACTTATCTGAGAACTTTTCACTAAGAGCGTAATTGTAGCCAAAGCCTTTTGATCTATTTTTTCCCACTTTGCGGCCTCTGCTTCTGCTGTCGGCTTTTCTTGTTTACCATTTACAATATTCCACATGTCGGAATGCACGAGAACGCATTGCATTTGAACTCTCCATGTATCGTAATTTTCATTGTCCAACTTGTCTATTTGATACATTGAAGAACTCATCTTGAATGTCTAACTAAATTTGGACGATGATTTAAATGATTTCACAATTTTTTTTTTTTTTTTTTTTATAGAGCAACACAGCTCTACTCTTTTTCACAAATTCTAACTTATGAGCTCTCTGGGCCCATAACCTGTTGATTCAAGCGTTTATTAATGAATGAAAAACGAACAGACTAAATAAAAAGGATGAAGCTTACAAGTAATGGTAAAGAAAAATGCAGTGTTGCAAAACGAACAAAAAACTAGAAGTAAGAGGAAGAATGTGCAGGGTTGTATCGAAACAAAAAAAAAAAACTAATTCAACAACAAATACTTTCTGAATTGGCTTAGAGTTTTTAGTTTGATTAACAATTGATTGTTTGAAATAATTTTTTAATTTAAAATTAAAAAAAAAAATATCCATTACTTTTTGTAACTGACTTAGTCTTCCGCGTTTGATTAAAAAGTCAATTGTATCAATTAATTTTTTAATTAAAATTTTTAAAATTTTCAATGATTGACTTAATATTTAGTCAAACAGTACATCGATGAATTTAATACAATTTTTGGCAATGAAACTC
The DNA here is from genome assembly GCF_050003625.1 of Haematobia irritans. Classification (NCBI taxonomy): domain Eukaryota; kingdom Metazoa; phylum Arthropoda; class Insecta; order Diptera; family Muscidae; genus Haematobia; species Haematobia irritans. The sequence goes on along the minus strand of NC_134398.1, from coordinate 124,715,189 downwards.
TACCAATGACCAGTGAGATTGAGACAACAAGTGGAACCAGTACACATTCAATATTGCATGAGCATTTGACCTGCAAACAAATTGTTCGCGTTGGATGCCACACAAAAAAGGCTTGTATCGATTGCTCGAAAGAAATGCTCAAAAAATACGATTTCGGTGCAAATCCAATAAAAGTTGCTCGCGCACGAAGCACTTCCAAACAAATGACCGCCTGTTTTTGTGTGAAAAAAACTCACATGTCGCCACTAGAACAACACAACAGTCAATACTGAGTGCTACACAAACATTTGTTTCCAAGAAATCAGGGAAACCAATCGCCGAAGACGAATCAATCTTCTCCACGACAAAGCGAGCTCTCATACATCGGTTCAAAAAACTGCCTTTTTTGGAGAACTCAAAACCAAATGGCTTCTTTTTATTCGCGTACATAAGAAATAATATAAGAGTTCATCGCTTTTGGACACCTGGAGAAGTGGTTGATGGGTTCATAATAAATGTTCTGGTGATACCTCAATCAGAGTGGCAAAAGTGCTTCGACAATTGGTTTAAACGTATGCAAAAGTTTATAGATCTTAATGGGGGAAATATTGTGAAAAACAATAAAGCGATTTTCGATGATTAATATTTGTTTTTGTTATCTTATCGCAATATATTAAAGACAATCCTCGTATACAATTATAGGACACTAACCAATATTCGGCATTTCACAGCGATGGCACTGGAATTTATTTTCTAGATGATAAACTGTTGGCCAAACTTATTTCCGGAAAGTACACACTACAGTTGAATCAATAAATTTTTTGTACCCAAAGATATAGGTCTTTTGAACTTGTAACACTTTGGCTCAGCTATCCTTTATTTGTGGAGGCATATCGGCAGATTTTTCGTAGTGACACGATTTTCAAAAGCAAAAATTTGTAATCCATACTATTCAATTTAATTATTTTGAATGATCTCATCGTGTGCATAGTTCCATGAAATCTTCATATTGATTCATTCAATCTTAGTTTGGCAAAAATCTTGGGTTAATCAACGGTGATTAATTATCTACCCTATCAACCCAGCTAATTATTCGAAAAACATTAGCCAATTTCTCTTTTTTATTGTTCATCTATGATTTCTCTTTAAAAATCAACAAGTATTTGTATTCATATATACCCCATTCTCAATTATGAGTAAAGTACATTTTGGGTAAATTGTCATCGTATGTTACGTCAAAAACATGTAATGGCAAATTGCAATTTTGGTTCTCGTTTACTGATGATTTGGGGGTTGACTGACGCGGTAACCCACAAAATTCAAGGTGAAACATAATACTTGCAACATTTACACACTACGTTTTGAATTTCTATGATAAATTGGGCTGGTGTATAAAGCGATAAGAAAGACTACCCATAACGTTTAAAGCAATAAAAGTAATACTATGTGCCAATACCCCTGGGCGATGGGTGGGGGGAAATATAATAAAAATTAACACAATATATGTATACATTTCGACATATCTCTCGACTCATTTAACTTGAATTTTTTTACTTTTGGCCATTCATTCATTCTAAGCGTTGGACGAGCAAGTTATTCCATTAGGGGGGAGTTCATTGGAAATCTTATCTCGTTTTACTTTTTAATGCTAATCATTAGATAAGTCATATTTCTAAAAACGCTAAATTGGAAACGATACGATTGTAAGAATTGACGAATTAATTTTATTTTGATAGTTTATTGTTATTATAAACTTTTTTCAATTTATAGATATACATACCTTACCCACATACACTGATTGAAAGACTTTTATTCTCATTTGTGTTTTTCTACTATACTATTTTATTCATAGATAAATTAATAACTATTTCTAATCCAATCGATATTATTCTTATCTTAAGCATTTGATTGAGTAGCCATTCATCGTTCTTATGCCATCAAATGAATTCAAGTCAATTGAGGAATCAATATAACAACTTTTTAACACGCACAATACCTACATATACTAGTATAGTATAGTGCAGTGACAAATTTTAGTAAAAAGTGGATACTATATAGGGTATTTGGCTCGGCTTTGGGAACTGGTAAAGTTGTATAAACTATTTCAATTAAACTATGGGTTTTATTAAAATCCTTTCAAGCATGGAAAATAAACTGTTTAGGAAAAATAAATTACTAAATAAATATTCTTTTCGGCGCCATCTATATGTGAAAAAGAATATATACGAATACACAAGAAATTGTATTCGTAAGGATTAGCATAAATTGCGGATGAGATGAAAAAGCAAAATTATACTGAACTGAACTTTCGGTGGGAGTAAAAAACATTTGACAATAATTTTTGGAATCGCAGTAAAACATCATACACGCAGAGAAGGAATTTGATCACGCCAAACTTGTTTTAAGAGCAAAATGTTATTTTTGGACGGTGAACATGGAAGCTACGTGAAAAATTCTAAGACGATATAGCCATGTCCGTCTGTCTGTGGTAATCACGCTACTTTCCTCAAAAATGGTGCTATCGTCCTGAAAATTGGCATTCGTTTTTTTTTGTTTTCACGCAGGCCAAGTTCGAAGATGGGTTATATCGATCGATTTTGATATAGCCCCCATATAAACCGATTTCCCGATTTGACTTCTTCTGCTTTTTTACAACATAATTTTTGTCCGATTTGCTTGAAACTAAAAATCTAGAAGTTTTTTAGGTCCACAAGTAGGTGTTCCAAATATCGTGTAGATCGTTCCATGCTTTGATATAGCCTCCCATATAGACCGATCTCCCGGTTTGACTACTTGGACTTCTCCATGCCACAATTTTTATCCAATTTGCTTGATTGCTGGAAATTTAGAGGCATTTCAGGAATACCTATAGAGTGCATTAATCCCGGGTGACAGCCCAACTACAAATTGTATACAGATGATTTGATATTTTGGACTCTTTTTTTGTGGCGAATAATGTATATACTTACTCAATTTCGTTTATTTTTTCTACTTTATAAACCGATTTTTTTAAATTTATTTGATTTAAAAAAATTACACATTAAATTGATTAGTTTTACCTGCTTGTTAAATTGATATACATATTGTATTATTATATATTTTTATTAAATTAAATCAAATTTGTAAAATGTATCACTACAGTGGTTTTCGCGAAATTTTGGTGACCCATTTAGTAATTTTTATTTTTTTATTTATTTATTTATTTTATTTTATTCATTCACATACTACAAGATATACAAAATCTTTTAAATTACAGTATGTGATTAATGTTGGTACGATTTACAATTTCGAATCATTTAAAGTTACAATTACAAATCAACAATTATAATTACAAATCACAGCAAATATAGAAATATTTTATCATAATCATTAAAAAAAAATGAAAACAAAAAACTCTATACCAATTTAGGGGTTTTTTTTTTCTTAAGATTTGGGGGGAAGATTCAAAAATGACCTGGCAACACTGCGTACTAGTATGAATTAAACCCTGATTTTTTCGTGAGCGTGATTTTGCAGAAATTTTATTTACGCACATTCACGAACCGATTTTATTTCTCACGCACGTTTACGCACGACATATTTACTTTAGTCCCATTCACGCACATTCACGAGAGTTGCTTTGGATTTTGTTCACAACTCACGTGATTCACGCGTGAATTTCAAATCATATAAAAGGCGTTATTTCTTCGGATTTTCTTGTACGCTTAGGGGACAAAAAATTAAATACATTAGCATTTGAATTAATCAACTTGGGAACAGAGATGGTCTGTATCAAACTTTTTTAGGTTTGCGACTGCCGCAAAGTTGTAAACGTTACATACGCGTCGTAAATGTAGAAAAAAATGATGATATTATTGGCGAAGAAAATTCAATTCTGAGGAATGTTCAAAAAATTATTAACGAGTTTAAAAAATTTGAGAATAGAGTTATTTCCATTGGAGACTCCAAGCCAAAATCACAATGAACTACTCGATGGTGCAGTAAACGTGACGGTTAATTAACTTTTCACAAATTTCTGCAGAAACGGGAAGTAAGGAAAACTACTTAAGTATTGCATAAGCGAATTGCTGTTTAGAGAGAATTTTATAAAATCAATTTTTGACTTATTAGAGCCTATTTGCGTACACCCAGAAAAAAGTGACCCCTTCTTTAAGTTAAAATGAACTAATTGTGAAGAAAGTTGAACTTCGTATAGCGCCAAAGACATTTTTGTTTTTTTGAACGATGTGATTTTCGTTGAAATTAGGTAGAATGCATTCCATATATTAGTTAACATTTTCCTATATTTATGTACCACTATACTACAGAATGAAAATTTAACTGAATTGAATTCATATATGGAATGATTTTATTGACCTTTTTCATTCATTTGGACAAAATCTTACATATTTGTGGTAAACCTTTTACTTCAAATTTAGAACTGCTTACCTTCGTTTTTAAATACAATTTTATGTATTTATATACGCAATTTTTTCTTCAATAAAATACACTGTTTATTAATATATTAAATATATTTATTAAGAATCAACAGCATCGACTGGCCTTGAAATATTAGTTTATGATTCCACTATTTCCAATTTCCATGTAATGTCATCAACTGTGAAACGCATTTTTCCTTCTTCTTGTACCTTTCACTTTTAATAAGTTGCTGCGTAACGAGTTTGTACTCCTTTTACAATTTCAATACCTACAAATAAAAAAAAATAATAAACCAATTTTTTCACAAAAGGTTAGCGTCACTGAATGTTACCTGTTAATTGAAGATTCCAAAATGAAGACGAATGAAGGGGTTGTTATTCTGTTTTCTTTCTTTATACACCGTCATGAACATAGTTTTTTCTCACTAATTTAAAATAACAAATATTTTATATATTTTATTTATTATATTATTTTACTATATTATTTTTTAACAATCCCTCCGAATACCATAACAACGCGATTCCAACTAAAAAAAAACAACCCACGCACAAACATACCGATTACATCGATGACAGTTATCGATTACAGGTAGATAAAAGAAATATAGGAAAATGTCCTATATTCTAACAAGTGTGTCTCCTTAAGTTTTAAAAGGATTGAATACTTCTTAGTACGAATGAACAAAAATATTTTTCTATGCCAAGTGTTATTCGTATGTATGATAAGCTTTCTATAATAAAGGAAGTCATTTTATAAGAAATTTTACTAAATTTGAGGAAACTGGGTTTTAGTTCATATTTAGCTTATTTTTATGAATGCTTTGTTATCAGTGAATAAAATTTTCTTATTCAGTAGTAAATTCATATACATAGCGAAGAAAACAGTATTTGTAAAATTCCACGCCTTATTCTAGTTAATGAACTATTCCTAACTGCTTTAAGTTTAGGATTTTTTACTGAAGCAAGTAAATTTTATTATTTTAAACAAAAATTTAACTTAATGGAAATAAATTGACTAAACTAAATTGATGAACATTTTTTCCTTTAGTTCCGAAGGCACTTTTTTCTTGGTGTACTAATTAAAAAAAAAAAAACAAAATTGTAGCTAGTCATTCGTTAATTAAATTTTGAAGTTGCAAACGAGAGATGTAAAACTAAATAGTAGATTTTTGAATAAATAAAATTAAAAAATATTCACAATTTCTTTAACTCAAAATTAGGGTTTCTACATTAAGTTTACGACTTTTGAGACATATACGTATTCTAGCGTTGTAAACGTATGTCGCAAAAGTCACCGTTTTCGACATGCCAACCCTACTTGGGAGATTATCTGTCATGAAAACTACCCGAAATTCTATATATTTCAAGTAATCGCTACTGCAAAGAGTTTTCAAATGAACCTTTTATATTTGATTCATGGTGGTGGGTATTTAAGATTCGGCCCGGCCGAACTTAAGTACGCATATACTTGTTAATTATCAGTGGTTTTTCTACGAGTGTAGAATTTATGAATCCATGAATTATATTTTGAATTTGAAAAAAAACGTATATATCAAACATCTCCCATAAAGAATCTATATAATTGTTAAAGAGTGGGATGAAATGAATATCCTAACCGCCTTATTTAATAATATTTGCAGTGATCTGTATTCCTTACTACAACAAAATATCATACCCAATGTACACACTCTTTCCAAAATATCGATGGAAAAGAAGGATGTTAAAGCCTGCTTATTTGATTACGTCTGACACCACCCAACCGGCATTATATTGTTGTTATTGTGGTTTTTCTACGAGTGTAGAAGATACATTTTGAATCCATGAATTATATTTGGAAATTGACAAAAAAAAAAACGTATATATCAAACATCTCCCATAAAGAATCTATATAATTGTTAAGAGCTTTGTGGTGGGATGAGATGGATATCCTAACCGTCTTATTTAATAATATTTGCAGTGATCTGTATTCATTACTACAACAAAATATCACACCCAATGTACACACTCTTTCGTCTGACACCACCCAACCGGCATTATATTGTTGTTATTTTCATTATCGTCTTCTATTGTTATTTCTACATTTCTTTTGTTGTTGTCTTCCGTCGGATCTCCGGTGCCTACCATCAGTATAGCATATGGATGCGAAGTGGGAGCTGATAACGCATTCTTTCCAATTGCCTACTGTGCCTATAACAAGAAAGTAGTTGCCAATTCTGTTTCGAGTTTTGTATTGTGTTACTATAGTCATTCAGTTTTTATCCATTTGGTGGTGAGTCAAAATGTTGTTTTCATTAAAAGAAATGGGTGTGATTGTCGGTTTAGTTTTGAATATTATTCATGTTCAGAGCACTTGTTGTAAATATTGCTATTATCGTAGATTTGTGTTAGTTCAATGTGTCATGTATTTATATAAAACATATTTTTTGTTTTTTGGGTATATTCTTAATGTGGGTGTATGAATGATGTCCATCAATAACAATGCCTAATTTGTATAGATTGAATGTTGAAAAATTTTTTGAGAAAGCGTAGTTTTATGTAGAGTAGGATTACTAAAGTACTCACTCATTTTGATATTGATATTTAAAGAGTCGTCATTTTTAGAACTAGAACCGCTAGATCCCTTTTCCAACAATGTTATCCGGATTTAAAATTAGCAGTTGCATTTGGCTCGAAATCTAGTAAAAGTGGACTTAAAAGTGGACTTTTTATAAGTCAAATGATGGTTGAAATCTAGTTAAAGTGATTTTGGAAGTGTAATGTGAATGAGGTATTGAGAAATAAAGGGTGATTTGTTAAGAGCTTGATAACTTTTTAAAAAAAAAAAAACGCATAAAATTTGCAAAATCTCATCGGTTCTTTATTTGAAACGTTAGATTGGTCCATGACATTTACTTTTTGAAGATAATTTCATTTAAATGTTGACCGCGGCTGCGTCTTAGGTGGTCCATTCGGAAAGTCCAATTTTGGGCAACTTTTTCGAGCATTTCGGCCGGAATAGCCCGAATTTCTTCGGAAATGTTGTCTTCCAAAGCTGGAATAGTTGCTGGCTTATTTCTGTAGACTTTAGACTTGACGTAGCCCCACAAAAAATAGTCTAAAGGCGTCAAATCGCATGATCTTGGTGGCCAACTTACCGGTCCATTTCTTGAGATGAATTGTTCTCCGAAGTTTTCCCTCAAAATGGCCATAGAATCGCGAGCTGTGTGGCATGTAGCGCCATCTTGTTGAAACCACATGTCAACCAAGTTCAGTTCTTCCATTTTTGGCAACAAAAAGTTTGTTAGCATCGAACGATAGCGATCGCCATTCACCGTAACGTTGCGTCCAACAGCATCTTTGAAAAAATACGGTCCAATGATTCCACCAGCGTACAAACCACACCAAACAGTGCATTTTTCGGGATGCATGGGCAGTTCTTGAACGGCTTCTGGTTGCTCTTCACTCCAAATGCGGCAATTTTGCTTATTTACGTAGCCATTCAACCAGAAATGAGCCTCATCGATGAACAAAATTTGTCGATAAAAAAGCGGATTTTCTGCCAACTTTTCTAGGGCCCATTCACTGAAAATTCGACGTTGTGGCAGATCGTTCGGCTATTCATGATGAAATGTCAAAGCATACTGAGCATCTTTCTCTTTGACACCATGTCTGAAATCCCACGTGATCTGTCAAATACTAATGCATGAAAATCCTAACCTCAAAAGAATCACCCTTTATGTTTGTTTAGTTTTGGAATTCGTATATGGCTTTGCGGCTTGGATTCGCCAAGAAAAAATAAATAAATAAATAAAATAAATAAATTCAATTTTAGGTGTAAATCCATGATCTGATATCATCCTTATTTAAACATTTATTCGTATTTGACTTTTTTTTGACAGGATACTTTTTATTTCAATCTTTCGATATGGGGGAGAAGATCGCGAGACGGTTGATATGGATCTACATAAACACCGATAGTAAGCATCTTCTCAACATAAATTTCATAAATTGCAGGCAAATCGTAAACAATCGATTTCTATGGTATCTACGATTATCTCCAAAGAACGACAGCTCTGTTAGTTAAGCCGGTAACGTATTAGAAGCGAATGAAAGAGAAAAACACGGACGGACCGAAAGGTGTAAACATGTAGAGAAGCAATCATGGTGACTTATTACGAGGGTTCCTTTTTATATTTCAGGATAAGAGAACAAAAACAAATATTAATAATCGAAAAAATTTTCAAAATATTCCCCATTGAGATCTATGCGTTTTTGCATGCGTTTAACCAATTGCTGAAGCCATTTTGACATTCTGATTAAGATATCTCCAAAAATAGAGGTGTGCGCGTGACTGAAATTTCACTCACACTCATGCACATTCACGAAATGAAAACCAGTACTCACGCACGAACTACTTTCAAAGACTCACGCTCAGGCACGATTCACGACAATTCACGACAAATTCACGAGACTCACGATATTTTCCAAACGGAAATCAGCAAAGGTAACAAAATTCAAAAAAAGAATATAGTTCGAGAGCTAAATTAATTTCAGTTAACATACGGGTATGAATTAAATCTTGATTTTTTCGTGAGCGCGATTTTGTAGAAATTTTATTCATGCACATTCACGAACCGATTTTATTACTCATGTACGCTCACGCACATTCACGAGAGATGCTTTGGATTTTGTTCACGTTTCACGTGATTCACGCGTGTCACGAGAATTCTTGTCACGCGCACACCTCTACTCCAAAACATGCATTCTTAACGCGTTCCGTGCCAAGTAAGGTCCATACGGTGGATGTCCCATCAAATTGATGTTTTGAGTGCTCAAAAATGGGAAAGCTCGCATTGTCGTTGTGATGAGTGATCCGTCTTCGACAGTTGATTTTCCTGATGGCTTGCGATCATTTGCTTGGGAATGCTTCGTGCGTGAACAGCTTGATTTGGTTCAACTTGAAACACCCATACAGACGAAAAGCAGTCGTCTGGGCTATATCGTTAAAACCACGATTCATCACTTGTCACGATGTCATAGACATGTTCCGAAGCACCGCTGTGATCGTTTTTTATAGTATTTCTTTTGACCAATCGACAGGAGACGATTGAAAATTTTTTTTGACGGTCAAGTATTCAAGCAATATTGAATGTATTCTGGACCCACTAATGCCTAAGGTTGTCTCAATCTCACGATAAGTCATATGACGTTCATGCAATAGCAGTTGGCGCACAACACCAATGGTTTGCGGAATAACAGCTGATTTTGGACGATCTTTACGAAATTCGTCTTGGAGTGAACTACGATCTCGGTTGAATTCGCCATACCATCGATAGACACTGGTCCTTGACGTAGCTTTATCGCCAAAAATTTAATTCGAAAGTCCAAAAAAATAATCGCACGAAAAATCTTCACGATTTAATTCCATTTTTTGGGCAAGATGAATCTTTTTAAGTAGCTGTAAACGATCTGCGTACGTATAAGCACAAAATTGTCATGTTTTGCGATAGAGCTTCCAGATTGCAACACTAGGGTGGCAAAATCCCGAAATATAAAAGGCCACCTCGTATTTCTAAAGCCATAATCTTGTACATATATCTTATTTAAAACGATCGCCAGATTTAATGCTTGTGTGTTCTGAAGGCTAAGTTTTCATATCTTGCTCTTGAAATTTTGAATGTAGAACTTAATGATTATGACTCAGATAGTACAAAATGAATTGACTTTATTGTGCGAGCTACAAAGGGTACGATATATTCGACCCGCCTGTATTTCCTTGTTTACTAAGCTTTTTGCTTTGTTGTCACAGCTGGTAATAGTTATTACGCCAATTTATAAAAAGTACCGCATCTTATCGACGATCCGTAAATGCTATGTGGAATGAATAAAACATTTCAAGGTTTGGGTTTAGCAAAGGGTTTGTCACGTTTTTTCAAATTCTATCAAACAAATTTCAATATAATCTCAACACAATACCGTCATAATTCCAATAAATTAAGGCAGAACGGTTAAAATAGAAGACTATTGTAAAAGTTTTATGTAAAAGTTATTTTTGGGAAGATATCTATAATGCGTTTTTCTCTCCTAAAATACAGTGGAATCTCTCTCAAAAGGGGCACCTACTGTCAACTAAATTTTTTCCACATTTGGGAGGTTACCATCCACATATTATATAAAACGTCACACACGAACAATGTTTACTTTTAAGAAGTGTCCGCTTTTCATAGATTCCATGTTTGAGTGGTTTCACTCTATTTGAGTATATAAAATAATAATAATCAAAGAAGATATTTTCAAGCACGAAAAAAGCCAAAATAAACCCTTTGAATATGCCCTTAAAACTGAAAAAATGCATTAAAAATAAACAAAATAAAAGGTTTTCAAGTTCGTGAAATATAGGTTTTTTTAATTCAAATTCTCATCGTTTTTACTATAACAACAAATTATTAGATGGTGTTTCAAGTTGTTAAAAGATTTTTTTCCTTTTTTCTGTCAATATACTTCCATATCCTGAAAAACTTCTTTCAACGTCTGCAGACGATACGGCGCAGTATGAAAAAATCTTCAGCACTGTAGGCGAAGTTTTTTTGACTGACATATGGATCCTTGGAATCTATACCAAAACGTAAAATTTGATTAATTTTTTTTAAGAGGTTCGAACCTCTTATTTCTTCGGGGAATGGCATTGAGTTTTAACGAGTAATCTTTGTTTTCCAAAGAAGATACAGAAGCTCGAATTTTTTCTACAATATGAATAGATTCTTTAAGATCTAATGCTTGAGTCTCAAAGTTTACAATTGTGTTCGTCAGGCTCGAGAAATTTTGTAAGCGAGATCAGAAACCAAACAGCCTGAGTCAGAGAGAATAAAAACAGAAGAGAATGAAACTGTGAAACTGTGTCAGTAAAGAAATAGAATTTAAACCCTACTTTGTAGTAACAAATGTTCTTTTTTATAAATGTTTTCATTCCATTAAAATTTTTGGCAGACAATTTGAAATTATAACTGCCGATGCCTTTATATTAACAAATGTTCTTTTTTTAAAAATGTTTTCATTCCATTAAATTTTTTGGCAGACAATTTGAAATTATAACTGCCGATGCCTTTATAAACAATTTATCAAAACAGCGCTTCGACCGCAACGTCGGTAATACCAAAGCTGCAGGCATTGCGCAAAATTTTCGTCCTCTTGTGTTTTTATTCTTTCTGCCTGAGTGTTAAAAATCGTTGCCAGATTTTTTTTGTTTCCAATATTAGTACAATTTTTGTAGAAAATTTTGAGATGTTTCCTTTTATTTTTGGAAAAACCCAAATACATGATTTTATAAGCAAGAAAGTGCAAAATTTGCGTTAACGTGCCAAATATGCAGAATGCAATATGCATTTTCAAGCATATATTTTCTCTGATAATAATGAAATGATATTTATAAAGGTCAAATAAAAAGAGAACTAATATAGTTAAAATTATAATATCATGCTGTCTCTTTCTTTTGCAGGTTAATTCATGTTTGAACATTATTGAATGTTCCTCTAAAAACCACACACTCAGACGCCGCCTCAGCATTGAGATTCAATCAACAAAATGCCACTGCCCAAACGTTCTATTGAGCCGGTGCATGTGGCCCGTTCTGTCTATCAACAAGATGAATTACAATCAGTGGAATTGGAAACAGTGACAAATACCACACTCACCAATATTATACGTCAGCTGTCGTCCCTATCCAAACATGCTGAGGATGTTTTTGGAGAATTGGCTCGTGATGTGGGCAATATAGGCGATCGTGCCAATTCATTGCAAGCTCGCATCGATCGATTAGCCATTAAGGTCACACAACTGGATAGTACTGTAGAAGAGGTGCCCCTCACCGACATCACAAGGAAGAAAGCTTTTAAATCTGCCAAAAATTTCGATCAACAAATTTTCTCGCGAGCCACCATGCCCGCCCCTATGCTCGAAACCTATGCACAATGTGATAAACCACCACCGTTGGATAAACTCAATGTCTACCGAGATGATGGTAAAGATGGTCTTAAATTCTATACAGATCCGAATTATTTCTTTGAGCTGTGGCGTCAGGAAATGCTTAAGGATACGGAACGCGTTATGCACGATAAAGGCAAGAAAATGCATAGGCCACGACAGGATGGTGGTGCTAGTGGCCGAGGCCACAAGAAACGAGTACGAACTCCACATAATACAAGAGAAAAACAACGACAAATTGCTATTGGACATGGTGAAACTTTAATGCCAAATAATGTTATTTATCGTACACCAAATTCAGTGGTTAATGAGGAAGCTGGTTATGGCAGTAAGTACATATTTTTAATTTTTATATAGTCTCTGGTGACACAACTACATTCAATAATTTTGTAGCAACGTTTATAGGTTGTGGGTAGATTAATTTATTATATTATGTTAATTAATTAATTATGGTTTGTGTTTTTTTTTGGTGAACTCTTAAATATATATGTAAAATTTTTTGTTAATGCGAAAGGGCGTTGTCATCAACAAGCCAGAAGCCCTAGGGACACCAAACAATGTGTTAGAGGTATTCATGTACTTATTACGTGTAATAGTGCCAAGCATGTGTTGCCGGTGTTGTAAATTATCTATGTATTTAGCAGTTTGGGTGTTTGTTAAATACCCTTATATATCACGCAAAAATTATTCTTGGCCTAAATAAAGCCAAGTTGATGTAGATAACTGGAGGTAACGTTCAATTCTTGCCAACATATATATTCTGTTTTGAAAAGCTATGGAAATCTTGGACAATTTTAATGACGGTGATTGGGAATTTTCGTCAATACAAGATACAAAACCAAAGAAGGTAAAAAAACGAAAATTTATTATTAAAAATTCTTAGCTTTCAAAAGAAGCGATTTAAGAAGTTTTTCATGAAATATGTTTATAAGCTTCGATTCTCAATCATGAGGATATGATATCTAGACGCCTTCACATAATGTATATGAATCGATCAAATCTGGACCGAATTCTAATAACAAGATATTTGAAACTACGTTGCCCTATTTGACTGCTAGTCCTGCATTTCTCATAAAGTATGATAAAATTCTGAATTTGGTCAAAGAAATGGTTGCGGTGCAGTTACTTTGAACAACAATGGGCTCTGCCACTATAACCAACCCAACCTATGATAAGAAACAAGTGCCGGAGTTATTGATATCGGTGCATTTTTATATAACACAATTCTGAATTTACCTTTTCGCTATATACCTTGGGAATATGAATTTATTGTTCTTGAGGATCAAATACGATCAAGTCATCAGATTTTGCGCAAATCCTGGCACAAATCCTTTAATGTAAAATGGAACTGTATACGTATATTGAATGTCGTCGGCAGGTATTGCTGATATAACACAATATAAATATTCTCAAATTTTAATTCCGAGATTTAGCCAATTTCATAAAAATTAGTTGGGAGTCAAAATAAGACAAATTTTAAATGTTAGGCAAATTGGATAAACTCGAATTCAACTTGTCACCAGTGAAAAATTATCTGTCGCATCAATGAGTGTACCTCATTATGATCTCTACCAAACAGTGGTTAAGCACCAACTACGAGGGACTGAAAACTACAAATATAAGATATATTCTTATGTTAAAGTGTGGTATTGAACTTGCGGACAACGTCAAATGCGATAATCTTGAAAATATTCGGAAATACCATATTCTGTACCTATTTAAATAAATGTACAGATTTATGCGTATTTTTCGTGATATAAATAAATTGGACCTAATTTTCATTTGATTTTAATAAAGTCACAATAAATAAAATGATTATGTATTGGTCCATATTTAGGTTTGAGCGTCCTGAAGGTATATTCTTTATCCCATTGGATAGGGTTCGTGGCATTAATAACAGGTGTAAAATGGTCCGTTTTAACCACAGCTAAAAAATAAAGTTTCATTGAAATGGTTCGTGGAATTGATTTCTACGCCCTAGCATGGTTTGTCCGACCACATTTATTTATTTTTTAAGTTTTAACCACAGCTAAAAAAATAGAAAGGTTTAGTTAATATTTTTACCCAAAAGTCGTGGAGAGGGTGCGAATTCATTTCCTGCGAACTGTGTTTTGTTAAGGGGTCTCATCTCCTCAACATACATACGCTCTCCCGAACATCCTATTTCAACTGCATAAAAACGCTATTTTTTCTGATGCACCCTCTATGTTGCCTATCCACTTCATTAAAATTTTTTATTTTAAAAAGTCTACCAAGAAGGAGATTCCTTCCGTACAAATATCAAAAACCTTCCTCCAAATTAAAAAAAATATCTGTTTTCAAAAACCTCCCCGACCAGATATTGAAAAATCACGTACACCATATTCTCCCAAGTAAATCGCAGAAGTTTAGTTTTTTTTCACTATTTCAAAGGGGATATCCTCTTCTCCGGCCAGATAACGAACAATCGTGTACACTGCATTCATATATTTACCTTCTTAAACGTCACTAGACATTGCTCTATTATTTTAAAAAGGGACGTCCCCTTTCTCGACAAAATATAGAAAAATAATGTAAGATATTTTCATTGAGAGACCACCCTCAACATGCCTGAAAATCGGAGAACTTCTCTTCAAGTTTCAATATGCCGCGCAAGGAGAGGATCATAATTTCACAATCTTCTGTTAATTTGAAGTAAAGAGAAGTTTAGTTTTTTTCACTATATTTTATATGGGAAGGTACCCCTGCCCGATCAAATTTCGAAAAAAAGTGGCGGATCTAGAATGCTGATTCTGAGATTTGCAATATAATTCAAACTACAAAATTTTGCTCTTCTATGATACCATGCTTACGGGCAATGATATAATTTAGAATGAAGTTTTAAATAAATTGTCGGATCAGTTTTTGGAAATATAAAATTTGTCCTTTTTGCGAACTCATAAACCAGAGCAGGACGAATGTAAATCGACCGAGTCAACATAGGATTTGCCTCGGTCAATTTACATGCTTATTCCTTGGAAATGCATATTGTTCCAGCTTTAGTATATCAAATTTCACTTACCTTCTCATTTCCGACTACAAATAGCATTGTGGCTAATCTACATGAAATGTGGCAATAAATCACTTTGACGATAATTGGTTGTTCGTGCAGCTTTTGGATTTTGAGGTGTTATTTGCGGCCAAAAACAAAATGAATATGTAGTCGACTTATGAACGTGGTTATTAACTTGCTTCAATGATTTACAAGAATATTGTTTTAATTTTAAAATCCGGTATACAGATTTGCTACTGTTAATCTAATGCATCCGTATTTTTATGCCAGTTATGGATCGTTCAAAATCTATAAGTTGACAAGAGATCATTTTGATGAAATTTTTTTGTTTGGGTAATGTGGTGGTAAAAAGGCTTGTCTTCAACCTGTTTTTCTACTACCATACTAATTATCTTCTTCATCCGGATGAAGTTTGTTAGCATGTGATACGTTCAGCTTCTATTAAAAACAACGATAGATAATTTACAACACTTGGACAGTAGAGCTAATAGCATTAGCAGCACATGCGTTATGACGACAAATAAAGTGTAAACTTTCCCCGTTTTTAAAAGATTTTGTTTTATTGTTTTTTAATTAAGTACTAACGATTTTTGTTGTGTTGTTTTTTTTTCACTTCAATGCAATTTTTTTTTATTGAAACTACAACAACAATAACCATCTGAACTGAACACAACAACAACATATATACGTATGATATGTTGGGTTTTTTCCCCCAATACAATAATTACTAGATACTTTAGCACAACTTGTTGAAATCAAAACCACAACAATTGATAGTGAGAGTATAACACAAGCAAACCAACAACAACAACAACTCGATGAAGATCCACAACTACATCAACTTCTACTACTGATGCAAAAAGAAGAAGAAATTGAAGGTGGTGGTGATGGAGCTGGTGGTGGTACATTTTTATTAAATCGCAATAACAGACAATATTTTGTGGTCAATTCAAGTGACAGCAACAACTTTGATGAATTTACATGTAGGTACGACAACGCATCGACAGCGTTCTCAAAACCAAAATGCCAATGAAAAAAAAAAAAAAAAACAAAAAAAACCAATCATCAAATTTCAAATCATTTTAATACAAATTTTCCAACGCTGATGCAGCAGCAAATAAAAGAAATTCGAACAAAGGCCTAATTGGAAAAATATTGAGATATCGAAAGTAGTTCGTAGTCAGTAGGACTACTCTCCTTAATCTCTTGTTCTTCCTGTTAATGTTATGACTCCCATCATTGTATTTGCATTGCGTGCATTAGTTTTGTATTTTTCTTCGTTTGTTATTATTTTGTGCACAGCAGAAAATCAATATTGACCAGATGGAATCCTTTTAACATAAATTTGGATTTAAGTTCTTCAGCCATATCATATTCAGCAATGTCTAATACCATTCCACCATTTTCGTGCATCTATAGATATGTATATGATTGCGTTATCACCACCCAGCAAAGCAAATCCATCAAAGCTTTTCAGCCAAACAAATGAAGTGCAGAGCAGCCAATCGTACCTTCATCGTCGTTGTTATGAATATTTTTATATAGATTCGGAGATGTATGAAATATGAGGGAATCTTGGGAGTTCGGACTTGTCATTGGTATTTTATAGTAGGTTACTTTTTGCATTTTCTATGGGATTAAAGGCATAACATTTTGTAAGCAATATAGTTTTGTTGTATCAACAATTTTTCCGGTTTACTAAACCTGTAAAATATTAAAAATGCTTCAGAGAAATCAAAATTTCCAAATGTACCAAAGAGAACAAAAAGTGTACTTTTTGGTTTAAAATTGTACCAACTTCAGAAAATAATTCCGTCGAAATTTTGGTAATTTAGGTATTTACATGTCCTCCGTAACAAAATTAAAACATTCCGAAATTTACATCTTGATTTTACTTTTCTATACGCACCAACAGAAGGTCAATATCATAATTTTTTTTTATTGTATGTAGTTGTCTACATACCGATCTAAACTGGAAGTTACATTTTTTATTTATTTTTTATTTATTTTGTCCGAACTAAGTATTAGTATTTTCTGTTGCTGTGAGTTATAAAGCAATGAATGTTTGTACCAAGTAGCTCATTGGGTTCTTGCATGTGGAATGTACCCAAATTTAGTACAATTGTACCATCTTTTGCATCCCTGTTTCATATATGACCGATTATCACACACTATGATAAAGGACCGTTTTCGTGTTACTGAATTCGTATGATTCGGTTACAGGTAGTGAGTGCTACATTTTTGCATTCTTGGATCAATAATAAAAGACACATGGTGTCTTTGGCAATAATGCTCAGGTTTGTCCTTGAATCGATCTACACATGTCCGTCTGTCTGTGAACACATTTTTGTGATCCAAGTCTAGGTCGCAGTTTTACCATAATCGACTTCAAATTTGGTACAAGTATGTGTTTTGGGTCAGAATAGAACCTTATTGATTTTGGAAGAAATCGGTTCAGATTTAGATATCGCTCACACATATATCTTTCGTCCGATAAGTACTTATATGCCCCCAGAGGCCAGAGTTTTACTCCGATGTACATTGGACTGAATAGTCTAAGTGAGTCTGAAACTAAATTTGGCTGCAAGTTTAACCTACCCTAACCTTTACTCCGATGTACGTGAAATTTGCACATGTTAAAAATATATATATAAAATCTATTACTATTTAGATATAACTCGCGTATATATTTTTCGCCCGATTTGCACTCATATGACCACAGAGACAAAATTCCGATCGAAAATTTGTTAACATAAATCAAATTTTCTTATATTTGTAATATATATCTATCGTCCGATAAACCATAAATTCACTTTTGCGAGGTTACCAAAAAATTGCTTTAGATTTAAATATTTGCCATATTTTTATACTAATATTGTGTTTCACCCCAGGACGTTAACCAACTTAATTTTATAGATTTTGTAGAAGTCTCAGAAATTTTGTCCAGATCGGGTCAGATTTAAATATATGTACATGGGAACACCCATGTACACAACAAATTTTAAAACTTTGCGATGGTATCGAAAATGTAGATTTACATAGTGGTGCAGGGTATATTATTTTATTTATTTATTTATTTATTTATTTTTTCTTGGCGAATCCAAGCCGCAAAGCCATATACGGATTCCAAAACTACACAAACATAGCAATAATAACAAATTATAAAAATTATGCGCTTAAAAACTAGTATCAATAAGTGACTAAACTGAATTTGAAACAAACAAATACACAATAATTAAAACAATTAACAAAATTAAGAAAAAACTATTAAAAAAAAAATAAATAAAATTATCAATTTAAAAAAATTAAAAAATAAGAACAATAAAAAAATAAAAAAGTTAAAAAAAACATGAATATGTGAGTAAGACAGCAATACTAACATAAAAAGCTAGTAAAGAGACTCAATAAAATAAATAAAAATTTATATAACATAATACAAACTAAATAAAAAAAAACTAAAAACTAAATAAAAAATATATATATATAAAAAATAAATAAAAATTAAACAAATTAATTAAAGAATTTACAGCTACTCAGTAACTACTCAACATCTGCTAACACAACGTTAGGAATGAGACAATACATGCAGCATAAAAATTAAATTAACATTTAACATAACAAAAAAAAAAGAAAAAAATAATAATAAAAATAAAATTAAAATTAAAATTATTATCTGACATAAATTGTATAAGACTTAGTACTTATCACACATTTGACTCATGAATTAGAAAAATGAACATGTAGTCTTTTACGAAATGTAGTTGAGGAACAATTAAATATCTTGAGAGAAATAGGTAATGCATTGAAAATGCGAGCAACGCGGACAAAATAAGACTTTTCTAATGGAGTCGTTAACCTAGGTATAAATATTTGTGGGTTACGAACCGACCTGCAGAAGGTAAACAATTCCGCAACGTACCTATGCGTCTGTGTCCTATATACCTTATGGAAATGCAACAAAACACGAATATCTACAAATTTGCAAAATTCACATCCCAAAAAGTCAATGACACATGGTGTCACATGCTGACGAACATTGAGAGCATAAACAAATCTAATTATTCTATTAAAAATCAGCTGAATTCTCTTGAAGACAAATCCTAACGTCCCAGAAAACACCTCTAAACAATACAAAATGACAGGCATCAACAGGGAATGAGCTACTCTCTTCCTAATCACAAACGGCATATGTAATTCAACATTGTACAACTTACTTAAAAGAAAATTAATCCTAGAACATATTGCACTGATATGAGGTTGAAATGATAAGTCAGAATCCAAGACAACACCAAGACACTTGACGCGATCAACAAAGGCGATTGGCACATTCCCAAAATTCACAGACACATCCCCATGATTAGTGAACCTAATCGCCTTAGTTTTGTCAGTATTAACAGAAAGACCATTTGTACACATCCAGTCACATAAAATTCTTGACGTATCATCAATAACACTTTGCAGGACATCAGGGAAATCAGACTGACTTTTAAAAAGAAGTTGTATATCATCAGCAAACGCAAATGGTAAACAATTCGGACTAGCTACTAAATCAAACAGATCATTAATGAACATAATGAATAAAAGCGACCCAAGCACAGACCCCTGTGGAACACCACTAACTACACCACTAACTATTATAGTTGGCCCAGGCGACTTCAAACTTTCCCTACTTGTTTAAACTATATGGTTTAAACAGTGTACGGACAATTGTTTGAGATTATTGTCAGTACACCAAACTGTTAAAGCGTTATTTCATTGTATCCCAAAAAATTTATTGCGGATTCGTTTCAAGTAAATTGTATTTTAAAGATCAAGCTTGAATAATTATTTTCTATCTGATACCAAAAAGATAGAATAAAATCCAATTATCTAGTTTCTGAGATACGATGAAATATATTTTCAATAGTTTGGGCATTTGTTAGAAGGTATAATTATGTGTACGTTTCTTTAAGTTTACAATTTTTTTACGAATTCAAAGGATTCTGCTGCAATAAAAAAAACTTTCAAATTCAGGTAATAATGCCAATGTCAAGGTTATTCCCAAGATTCTTGGTAAAATAGGTTCCCGAATTTATGGTTTCTTTTACATTTACGTTATAATTTTATTATATGTTTGTTTTCTTTTTTAACTCATTTCCAATTATTTGTTCTTTTTTATTTGATCATCAAGATATGTTTATAAAAATTGTTTTTAAATTATCGAATCACATTATTTATAAAATCTCATCATATCATTTCATATCAATAAAATCAATCACATCATTTGTATATGTTCCAGGCAGCAATGTAAAACCATACAATATGCTTTCTCATCTGGAAAATAATAGTAATCTAACGAAGCAAACCGCTGTTGCCATTGCAGGTCAGAGTTAAATAAAAACAAAATCTCAAACTGCATCGGTGTTCATAAAAAAAAAACAAATAATAATTTAATTATATATATAAACAAATATATCGCATATTATATATTATTTCGTTTGTTTTCTTAGAAAACTAAACTAGCCTCCACTTTACTTTACATTTTTGGCACATAACTTACCCATTTGCCCTAATCATACTTACTATCTAACACATCATTTATTGTTTAATGTAAATTTGTTACTATAGGCAAACTGATACGTTTTGTAGTTATCGAAATGTGTCGCACTTGTAGATTAACTATGAATAACTCGGTTAAAGTTTTTATTAAAAAAATTTCGAACGAAAATTTGAAGAAAAAGAGTCAATAAAATTTCCTAGTCGATTTGGATATTTAATTCGACTTTCTATCGGTGAAATAGAGTCGTGAATTGTCCCAGTAGGCTGAATGATAAAATATTAGTTCACAAAATAAAAGACTAATGATTTCAAATATTAATCGTTAAATATATTTTTAGTCATTTGAGGGTTGGGTAATATAATCTTATAATCATTTCTGCAGGAGTTCACCTTTTGGTCCTTGTATTCCATGATCAACATTTTAAGTTGACAATGATCTTATTATGGCACATGTATTTATGTGATGGAATGCTCCTCCACTGTCTAGAAAAGACACAATTGAATATTACACGACAGATACTGCACATTCAATATAAAAAGCACTCTGCAGATTGATATCTCTATAGAGCTTCCCAAGCAAATTTGCTTAGCGCCCCTGCAAAAACTCCCTCCTCCCATTTGGATAGCGCTGCTGTAGAATATACTTTCAAGCAATCATCTCGATACAATTAATACAGTGCACTCGCGGTAACGTGAACTATTTAAAACCAAGAGAGTTTACGTTAGCGAACTTTCAATTTAAGAACAAACCATAGCCTTCAGTAGTTTTACACGTTCTAGCGTAATAGTCTTTTATTTTTGTTATTAGTAATATTACTTATAAAGCTATTGAAATTAATAATTAATATAATCACAAAGAATCCATAGGTGTATTTGAAATTGTATTTGATAATGGGAATCTGCCTTTAACGTCAAATTTGTTCACATTACGGAATAGTTAGTATAACAAAACATGTGTTTAGTTTATGCGGTGTTCACGTTACCGCGAGTGCATTTTATATGTATTTGTATGCTCTATTATTTGAATCTCAATATTCGTTCAAATCATACATAACTAATTCCATTAACTTTTTACATTCCTCAATTCAAAGCACACCAGAATAGTTGAGCTGACATCTATCGCCCTCAAGAGTCAATTAATTAAATAAATCGATATTTATATACATAAATTATTTTTATATTCTATTTCATTGATGTAATTTTGTATATTCTTTTATCTTCGAACTTTTTAAATGTGTTCAGTCATTCACATTTATTCGAATAAATCTATACACTCACCACAGAAAAAAATACAGACCGTATCTTATATTGACCTAATGAACAATAGAACATCACTTTAATTTTGTGTACTCCAAGCGTCAAATGTTCGCAAAGATTACAAAGGCGAAAGACAAAGATTTGTTTACTATTAGGTTTCAATTTTAGAAAACTTCATATTATTATATTGATATCTGCAGGTCTCTAGATTATAGTTTTGTTCCAGTCGAATTAAAAATAGCTAAGGATCAACTGAGTTTGACAATTAACGGAAAATGTTTACTTTTTTTAATACAACGGCTCATATATTTTATTCGGTACAATTTGTTTTTTGGTTTGACATTTTTTTTTTTGTTACATGTACTACAATTTTGTTTGAATGTATCAACCATTTCTCCTTGTCGTATTATTTTATAATTATAGTGATTAAAAAAACAGATTAGCGAGAAAAGGCCAAATTGGCAACGACGATGTGGTGTGTTTAAACGACGGTGTCCAAAACCGATACCGGTTAATCGGATTCAATTCCATAAACCGAAACCGGATAGTGAAAAGAATTTTAATTTTCGGTTAATCGCAAAAACCGGGATTTGACCGTCGGTTAACCGGTTTTCAGAATTTCAATTAAATTTCTATCTGCTTTGTCATATGTCTTTTCAGAAAGTTGAACTTTTTGTAAAGAGGTACTGAAGATAAGGAACAACTGACGACTTACAACATGTTCTCACTACATAGCACGAACTAATCTCTTACTACACCACGAATTCGCATTCTTCGATAAAACTGAAGAGATAAATTGTGTGGCTTGCAAAAAAGCATAATCCAGCAATGATTCACACACAAAGTACAATGTTATCTCCCCATGATTGATGGTAGATTTTTATTTCCTTATTTGTTTTTGTTTCGCTTTCAACGGGTAATAGGTTCAAATCTTGACTATATACTATTCAAATGAACTTCAGCAATTTTAGACAAATCAGCTGTGTTGGCGGTAAAAGGTGGTTAAAATTTCAAGGGCCGATGTTGATTTTGAATAAAACACAAACTATTTAGGAAATTATTGTAATTTTATTTTATTATGATATATTGGTATTATTCAATTATGTATGGAACAAAATATCGGCCAAATGGGCGCCGCGACCTCGGTGGTACACCTTCATCCGATGGTCCAAATTTTCGATGACGCTGAGGCATAATGGAGGTTCTATGCCGTTAATTTACCGAATTATCTCATCTTTTAGCTATTGAATTGTTGCTGGCTTATCGACGTACACCTTTTCCTTCAAATAACCCCAAAGAAAGAAGTCCAACGGTGTCAAATCACATGATCTTGGCGGCCAATTGACATCGCCATTCGGTGAGATAACACGGCCATTGAATTTGTTGCGCAAAAGAGCCATTGTTTCGTTAGCTGTGTGGCAAGTGGTACCGTCCTGCTGAAACCACATATCGTCCATATCTTCCAATTCGGGCCATAAAAAGTTCGTTATCATCTCACCATAGCGAACACCATTCACAGTAACTGCCTGACCGGCCTAATTTTGGAAAAAAATACGGCCCGATGATGCCGCCAGCCCATAAACCGCACCAAACAGTCACACTTTGTGGGTGCATTGGTTTTTCGATTTTTGGATTCTCATTCGCCCAAATGCGGCAATTCTGTTTATTGACGAATCCACTGAGGTGAAAATGTGCCTCATCACTGAAGATGATTTTCTTCGAAAATTGATCATCCACTGTTGCCATTTCTTGGAACCATTTAACACGTTGTTGGATTGTGTATCTCTCCATGGTTCAAATTGAGTAAGTCTTAAATAGAGAAATGTCAAATAAAATTCGGAAAAAAACTCGGCGTTTAGGTGTGGTTCACATTCAACATCGGTCCTTACAATTTAACCACCCGTTATTACTGAGTAATAATTTACAATATGATTATTAACCCACAGATAAACATACACATCGTTGACTTGATCCCCTAATTTGTTTATATGTACGCATAAGCTTTTTAATGCAAAGGGTAATAGATTCAAGCCCATACTATATAGCATTGATGTAAATGGAATTAGGGCGTTTTACCACGCCAATTAGGCCCATGATGTTTGTGAATTATTCAGCAATGTTACAGTCAAAATGTCATCTTTAACGCATTTGATGTAAAATGAGTAAAAATATCTCTTTTTTAATTATTTTTTTGGGACAAAATTATAAAACTAATTCGAAATAATACAGAATTGTCCAAAAGAAGTTTTAATATCGAACGTAAAAAGAATTTGCGCACATTATGGTTAAAATTTAAGTGGTTAGCACCGTGACCTAAAATGTATTAACTTGCTTTTAAAATCTTGAACGGTGTATTTGAAATAGGAATAAAATACATTAAAAAGCAATTATCATCCATTTTAACATTTCTCATAATTCATTTCATTTATACATCCTTTTAATATTTTTTATCTCTAATAATTCAATGTTAATATAATTTCATAATTTTTTTTATTGCAACAACAATCAAGTAAAGTTGTTGGTAATATTTGGATTGCTTTTTTTATTCTATACTTTTTTATAGCCTTAGATAAATTACATCTTCTCGCTCCAACGATCTCCACTTTTCTATCAGTCTGTCTGCTGTTTCATTTCGTTATAGTACATCAAACTCCTTCTTCTACTAAAATCCTTCTCTCTTCTCTAAAACCACACCCCTAATAAATGTTCTGTACGTCATTCTGTTCAATAGGCAAACGCAAACTTATCATTGTGCAGCTGTTTTACGAATTGGCTTAAAGTGATATAAAAATTGGCTAAATAACTTTTCTAACGCAAAAGCTCAAATTAATTATAGTCGTACAGTTCATACTAAAATTATATAAATAAAAAGATCCTCTAAAATTAAGCAAGTCAATGTTATTGTTACTATTTTGTTCATGAGTTTGAGTTGTTCATAATTTTTATATATATTTTTTTCATTTTTGTTTGTCTTTAAGATTAAAATTCACTTTTCTTGTGAATAGTCTCTGTTTTTTGTACCTTTGTTCCATGTTAACTTTATTCTTTAGAAATATTCAATTATTACATATGTATATGTGTGTTTCATAAATGTTAAATTTGTCATTTGCTCTTAACGTTTATACTAATTTTGGTTTTTCCTTTTTTTCTCTACAAAGGCATGGGCATTTACGATACACGACCTCCACGGCCAAACTCTATCGAGTTACGACGCAGTTATCAATCGGAGCAAATTGATGGTGTTTATGGTCCCCTGTCACCACAGACGGCTGGCCAAATGATGACGAATGCCCAGGGAGGCGGTAGTCAGTATGCCAGCACGGCATATGCTGCCAATGGCATGCATCCGTCGCAGCAAATGCTTCAACACGGTGGAATGCAACAACAGTCACAGCAAATGTATGAAGATGCTCTTTACCATCAGTCACATGGCCTATATGGTCAGACGGGACAAGGTGGTCCAATGTCACCAGAACCGATTTACGCTCCAGGTACACCGTCAAGGACTAAGCCACGTCCTTCGGTACCACCGCCAGCACCGCCATCAAATGGCAGTGGTGGCGGTACACCGACAGCATCCAATGCAAACACACCAACAAGGGGACGCAGTATGTCGACCAGTCGTGATGCATTGCCTCCACCTCCACCCATACCAGATGGTATGGTCAACACCAATTCACCATCGCAAATGTTGGCGGCAATGAATGGCGTTCCAGGCGGAAGTGGCCATATTGCGGCGAAATTATTGGGACGTACCAATAGCACATCGAGAGCTGGCTCTCCACAATTGGCACCTAGTAATAGTGTGCAAGACGCTAATGCCTTGGTAATGGCACAATTGAATAATACCATCAACAGTTTTAATACCCTGAGTATGGGTGGTGGTATGTCACAGCATCAACAATTGAATTCACTTAGTGATTTGCCTCCACCGCCGCCGGTGCCAGATCAGGTAATATTAATAATTGAAAAAAAATCTACAACAACATGTTTAACTTAAATCTTTATCTATATTTGTCAAGGAGATAATGGGTTTTAGGATTGTTTTTAATTTCCACTAAATGCATCATTTAGTTTTTCCACATCTCCATATCTATTCTCTACATAACTTAAGTAAGGCAATGTTAAGAATTTCAATTTCAAAAATTTGTACCAAATCGATATTAAACATGTGAAAAACGAAAAATGACCTTTAGAAGCATTTAATTTCGATTTAAATGACAAGAAAGACAATTTTCGACCTTCTCAACAATAAGTCAAACGTCGAATTCCGGCTTAAGTATTGTAATTAGAATCAAACAGTTGACTTTTCAACTTTCTCAGAAATTGTAGAAGTAGACTTTTTCGACTTATTCAAGGTATGAGAAAAGCCAATTTTCGACTTATATTAATACGACTTTTTAAAATTTCTTACTTTATCCAAAGATAGAAAAATCGAATTTTTTTAAATTTTTATCGATTTTCGACTCTAAACTTCTTGTTAGCATAAAAAAGTTTGTTAGTTAAATTTGAAGATTATAAAAAGTCGACTTCAAATTTAATTCAACAAAAGGTCAAGTATTCAAAATGTCGATTTCTATAATTTTATCACGTTCCTGCAAGGACAGCAACTCATTTTTGGCGTGTAGTTTTTATTTTCCTCGGTTTTTACGACCACTATAGTTTTTTGGTGCGATACACAAACATTTTGTTCAGTTTGAGCTCGTCAACCATCACTGTAAATATCTTAAAAACTCATCTTTACAATCTATGCACAATGTGTTATGTGCCTGAAGAACTTTCTGATTATTGAAAACTAGTATATATAAATTTTATTAAGAGCAAGTTGATTGGAATTCGAGTGATTGTTTCTTTCGCATGGGCATTTGTAAGATTTACAGGAGTATGGCATAACTTTTTGGACATTGTATCGATGCCCTCATTCCAGAGTACGCAAAGTCGACTTATGGGAGCCACCGTGGTTCAATGGTTAGCATGCCCGCCTTGCATACACAAAGTCGAGAGTTCGATTCCTGCTTCGACCGAAAACCAAAAAGTTTTTCAGCGGTGGATTATCCCACCTCAGTAATGCTGGTGACATTTCTGAGAGTTTCAAAGCTTCTCTAAGTGGTTTCACTGCAAGGTGGAACGCCGTTCGGACTCGGCTATAAAAAGGATTTCTGAGAGTTTCAAAGCTTCTCTAAGTGGTTTCACTGCAGGGTGGAACGCCGTTCGGACTCGGCTATAAAAAGGAGGTCCCTTGTCATTGAGCTTAACATGGAATCGGGCAGCACTCAGTGATAAGAGAGAAGTTCACCAATGTGGTATCACAATGGACTGAATAGTCTAAGTGAGCCTGATACATCGGGCTGCCACCTAACCCAAGTCGACTTAGCATGTTTAGATGGAGTTCGCTGTTTTTTATTCGGATTGATGTGAACTGCATCCTGTCAAAAGTTCGAATTTATTGGACATTTCTATCAATAGTTATGGTTAATATTGTACTTAGCCTGCGTCTAAAGTTTTAAAAAATGTCCAATCCAAAAAGGGCAAAAAACTTTGTTCGATCTAAAGTGGTCTGTCATATTTAGCCATGTTCTATTATCACTATTTTGAGTTCGTATATACTAAAAAAAATATAAAAAATATGATTTTAAGACCGAAAATAAGGGAATTTCTATCTTATACGGGTTTTGAGAAATTTCAAAAAACAAAACATGTTTCTTGTTTCCGTTGTTTTTGATCTCAGCTTAAAACCATGCATTGACTAAACTACAAGTGTAGCTTAACCAACAGAGGAAAGTATGCTTGTCAAATTTATTTGGGCAAAGCCCTATGGACTGCAAGATGGTTGGATGTACAGCTGTTTCGGAATTACCACATTCCTCATCAGCATCCTCTACTTGCAGCAAAACTATCAACCAATTATCAGAATAAATTCGGGTAATTCACTCAACCCAAAGTGAACTACACTTGAACCTCCCGAAAAAGGGTTTGATAGTCGGCTACTGCCTAAACAAATTTGCCAGCATATCTCTTTTCCTTTGCCAAACTCAAATCATCGATTTGAATGTATTTGGCTGGGTTTGTTTTTGAGCGTGCTTCCTCTATCTTCATTCGTTTTGTTTGTTATTGTTGGCTTCTCTTCAATCGTTATTGTTGTTTTTGATCTCAGCTTAAAGCCATGCATTGACTAAACTACAAGTGTAGCTTAACCAACAGAGGAAAGTATGCTTGTCAAATTTATTTGGGCAAAGCCCTATAGACTGCAAGATGGTTGGATGTACAGCTGTTTCGGAATTACCACATTCCTCATCAGCATCCTCTACTTGCAGCAAAACTATCAACCAATTATCAGAATAAATTCGGGTAATTCACTCAACCCAAAGTGAACTACACTTGAACCTCCCCAAAAGTGTAGTTCACAGCTGTACATCCAACCATCTTGCAGTCTATAGGGCGTTGCCCAAATAAATTTGACAAGCATACTTTCCTCTGTTGGTTAAGCTACACTTGTAGTTTAGTCAATGCATGGCTTTAAGCTGAGATCAAAAACAACAATAACGATTGAAGAGAAGCCAACAATAACAAACAAAACGAATGAAGATAGAGGAAGCACGCTCAAAAACAAACCCAGCCAAATACATTCAAATCGATAATTTGAGTTTGGCAAAGGAAAATAGATATGCTAGCAAATTTGTTTAGGCAGTAGCCGACTATCAAACCCTTTTTCGGGAGGTTCAAGTGTAGTTCACTTTGGGTTGAGTGAATTACCCGAATTTATTCTGATAATTGGTTGATAGTTTTGCTGCAAGTAGAGGATGCTGATGAGGAATGTGGTAATTCCGAAACAGCTGTACATCCAACCATCTTGCAGTCTATAGGGCTTTGCCCAAATAAATTTGACAAGCATACTTTCCTCTGTTGGTTAAGCTACACTTGTAGTTTAGTCAATGCATGGCTTTAAGCTGAGATCAAAAACAACAATAACGATTGAAGAGAAACCAACAATAACAAACAAAACGAATTTCTTGTTTCCTGTAAAATTCACTTTTTAGACTTAGCGCACTTTGGAATGTAGACATCGATATATACTCGTATAATTTATACTCCGAAAAGATTAGTAAGCATATATTTAGGTTTTCTCTATTCTTGTACCTGTCGTTTATTTCAACCATTTACTAATGCTTAATTTTTTCTTTTATTTCCTCTTTAATCTTCAACTATCTTCTGCCAATCAGGGATACTATGGTTCAAAGGTACAATTATTTTTTAAAGAATTATATTTTTTAATTAGTAATTCTTCGAAATTATTCTATATAGCCCAATTGAATTGAATATTGAATATTGGTAGTTAATTTGTTAAATGTAGAAATTTATTATTTTCATGTAATAGTAAATGAATTATGTAGTATTGTTAATTTCTTAGTAACATTTTATTGGTTATTATTTGGTACTAAATTATTTTCTTTTGTTTTTCATGTCCACAGCATGAACCAAAGTTATCGCCACCAAATGCGGCGCCACCGCCACCTCCTCCACCACCACCATTGGATGAAAATGGTACCTCGCCAATGCAATCCCAAGCACCACATCAAATTATGCCAAAACCTTTGCCCAATGGTGATATACAATCAAATGGTCTTAAGCATATTCCCAAGAAGATATTGCCACCATTCCACGATACACGATCGGATTTAATGAAATCTATAAGAGACGGTAAGTTCCTATATGTATGTATGTGAATAGGATAAAGTCATTCTGAATGGAACCCACTTTTATCCATGTATATTTTTTTGTTATTATGACCGTTTTAGTTGAGGTATTAATAAAAAAACCCGTATAGTTTTATTTACTACTTATTTTTAATTAAAATTTAAATTAGTATTGGCCGGGTCCAAGTTTATATAACAAGTTCAACTTGTCCGACTGTAAAAAAATCGTCCGTTTTAAGATAGGGTTATAGAAGTGTGGTCTTCGAAATAGGTTGCTTGCTACCTATTTGGAATATCACCCACATATCGATATATGTAGTGAGGTATTGAGATGAGTATCAAAATGTCGGCTATTTCAAAGTTGGGAATGTTCTTGTTTTTGTTTTAAGTCGATAAATAGATTTTGGTCACAAGCTAAAGTCGATTAGTCGATTTTGGCCAGCATACAAATTCGAATAGTCGTTTGAATCGATTTTCAATATGAAAAAAGTCGATAATCAAATTCTGAAGATTATTTGATATAGGGACTATGCTAGAATTGTATGTGTAATATGCCTTTTAATTTAATTAATTAAAATCGAGAGCGTTATTAAACTCCTAACATCATATGTACACATAACAAAAAATTCAATAAAATTGGGCCAACAAAAATGTTTCATTGATATAACGAGACAATAAAAATATTCGTTTATAGTACGAACATTTCGTTGATGAACAGAGATTTCATTATAATAGCAAAAAAATCATAATATCAACGAATTTTTTCATTGGTTCAATTTTAACGAAATTATTGTCGTGGCTCAGGCACAACATTTCGGTTAGTTAATCACGCTTACGTACACTCACGCTGTTGTCAAATTCGGATTCACGACAATTTCACGACTATACCTTTCTGTACTAGATCGATTTCACGCTAAATAGACGAAGAAACGAGTCGCTTTTCCAAGAAACAAGACTGAGACTTTTTATGCGTTTCAGAAGTTAAAAAAACTACTCGCTGGGTATAAAAATCGAGTGAAAAGTTTATAAACTCCATGAAGGCCCATTTTTCAGTCTTTCACTTAAAAAAGTTGGTATATCAAACAAGTTAATTGAGACTATGTTGTCAGAACTTTCTCAAAATGCTTGTTCAGTTTTTTTGCTAGTACACATAGACATGTACTAGCAAAAAAAAACTGAACAAGCATTTTGAGAATGTTCTGACCATGTTGGAATTTGATATGTCGACATAGAAATATATTTTAGAATTTATGGATTATCTTGTCACTTAATAATTATAATTAATACGTTATTGTTTTATTTCAGGCATTACATTACGTAAAGTGGAAAAATCAGAACAAAAAGAAATTGAACGCAACACGGGACTGCATGATGTTGCTTCTATATTGGCTAGACGAGTGGCAATTGAATTATCCGAATCGGAAGATTCTGATTCAGATGACGACAGTGAAGGTTGGATGGAACCAAATGAAACCTCTGCTTGATCCCTTATGTCTTCTTTAATACCTGAAAAAATCAAAAAGAAAAAGTAAACGACGTAATTATCGATGTCATGTGGTTTAAACCCACACATACACACACACACGCCAACAAATACACAAATTCTCACGCTATTAGTGAAACGATTTCAGCACACTATCTTTCTTCCAAGCCTATCTGCTTATACAGTCACAAATATAAGTTTACCATTATTTGTGAGCTAAGAAATTTTCTTTCAAAAAGTGAAAGTTTTGGAATATGAATGTGCAAAAACTAATGCCACAAAAGTAACAAGATTGATATTTTATATTTTCGCTCAAAACCAACAATTGCATTCTTTAAGAAAATGAAGGATAGAAACGAAATAAATCCGAACGCAACGTTAAGCAAAAAATCAAACATAATTTTCTTTAACGACATAATAATAACAATAATAAGAATATGAAAACTTATTAATAATAAAAACCCTTTTTTGTATATATGTATTAGCAACTATAATAAAAACAAATGGTTATTTTTTTTACAAACAAACATAAAACAATAAAAATAACTTATTATACCATAATAATGAAAATCCATTGAACCATATATTTTTCTTCATATGCTGATTTTGATGGAGAGATACAAGTCCTACAGATTTTCAAGTTAAGCTAACTATATATTTAGTAAAAAATGGTCCCCAGAAATTTAGAGAATTCATTTGTTGATATGATATGTTGATATGTAGTGCATATTAAGACATAAACCTTAACCCAATGATCATCTATGTACATAATTTGACAGAGCTCAATGACGTTATAGGGTTTCAATATTTTTGTTGTCAACTAGATGACCACAATGGGCATTTTTTTGTAATGCTGTTTACATGACTACTACTCTATTTGATATCGTTCTTGAGTAGCACGTAGTCGGAGGAGGTTTCTTTAAAAAGTTTCAGTCTCGTTTGCTAAAACTACTGCTGCTTTGCGGTTGCGAAAACAATGATGCAAATGTGTTCTGTTACTGTAAAAACTAAATAACATAAATAAAAGCAACATTGAAAATGTGATGGATTTATATTAAAATTCGATCGTTTTGGCAAAAATACCATGAGACAACAACGACAATATACGGAAAAATAGTAAGATGATGGCCGTTAGAACCATGAGAAGTTTGACATCGTACATGACGGCGAATATGAATGACATACGAATGACACCAAAGGGATGACTTGTTTCTAACATATTCAAAATCTAAAAATATGACTTCTTGAATCTGCTGACAATTTCATACTTTTGTGGGTGTAGATATGTTGTAACGGAATGTTGTATTGACATTTTGCAATATCACTGATAAAATATAATTCCAAATTCTATTAATGTCATAACATCCATCGTAACGAGGCTAAAGGAAAAAAAAGACATGTGATCGCTTAAACGTTTTCATAGAAGCTTTTTGATAAAACAATTTTCGGATTAATTGAGAAATTCTTGTTAACATGGGTACCATGTACTATGCAAGAAGATAATATTTTTATGAAATCTTAACAAATGATGGATGGAGAAGTCTTAACCCTCTAATGCCCAATCCTGCCTTTAGGCGGGCTTCATTAAATCAGGAAACTTTTAGTAAAACACATCTTAAGACAACAAAAAGAAAAGAAAACTTAGTTAAAACTGCTCAAGAGGCTTTGCAGCATATACTGAATTTTTCTTTAGTTGTTTAGTTTTCTTGCTTTTTTGTCGTTAACATTGAATACTTAATCATCTGGCAAAAAATTGGGGCATTAAAGGGTTAAAGCATAGATTGCATAAGATTTTGTCTTATGAATTTATTTGACTAAGAAAACTAACCGTGGAAAGAAGCTGGTTTTCGGCGCGGAAAACAAACACAAAACCTCACTTTTCTTGACTCTGGCTTTCATTTTTTCCATCATCTGTTCAAAATATCCTATCCAAAATATCCTACTTATTAATTTATTCCCGTATCAGTGATGCTGCATTAATTTCAAAGCTGCACAGACACATTTTCAGCTATGAAAACGAACCAGGCACCAGTCATAGATAAGGGAGAAGTTCACCATCCATGGTTTAACACTAGACTTTAAGGTCATGTCCGAGGCTATAACACTCGGTGTTGTTTCTAAACTAAAATAATCTTTAATTTTTACAGATTTGTTCTTTCCATTTCCGTTTACTTCGTTATGTGGTATCGAACATTTTAGTTGGAATCAGCAAAGAATGTTTTCTTGTTACAAAAGGTAGATAAAGCCGTTATATAGGAATTTTTTATGTCAAAATGACCAAGGAAATTTTGAGGCTCCAACTACTCGGTATTGTTTTCAAACTAAAATTATTTATTGGTTACATATTTGTTCTTTCACTTTTCGTTTCCTTCTTTATGTGGTACCAAATTTTACTAGAATTTAACGAAGAATGTTTTGCCTGTTACAAAAGGTCGATAAAGCCGCTTTCAGAAATTTTCGGTAGATACTCAAAAATCGATGTCTATAATCTTTTTCGTTAGGGTAGGTACTATGTTCGGTTTTCGAGTTGAAAACAACTTTATTTTCGCGATTACTTCTCCTTAAATAACAAAAATTATAAATGAAAACAAACTTATTCCTGTAAAGTCTTGCCGAAATCTAGAGGAACAAGAAACTACGCATCAATTGAGTTAATTTGTCTGCTTTATATTGAACTGTTTTAATAAAGTAACCACGAAAATTTCAACGCGAAAAGCGAACAGAGTACTTACCTTTATTTGCAAATTCGTGTTCTAAAGATTAGCAACCGAAAATATATAAAGATTTTACCAAAACATTCAAAATTTTTGGAGGATTATTTAAAATATCTACAAAAGTCTCTCTCGGTCTCTGAAGCCATTCCATCAAACTATTGGTTTGATAAAATAAATCTTTGTTTCTAGGTTAAAGTCGTTGCTCATAACTAGTATGCTAGCCAAATTGCTCAAAAAAAAAAATGCTCGTAAAAATCGAAAAGGTGACTTTATTTGTGGCTAATAATCAGTAGTTCACATAACTCACCGAAATGACACGCGCATGTCAGTACATTCAACGTTTCAATAAATGCATAAGGCAAAAAGTCGATTTTTTCTAAAGTAGTCTTTGGAAGTCGATTTGTTTTTTTTTTAATTTGTAAACGTCAAAGGATCAGGTTTTGATTGTGAGTACAATACCTATCAATGGGTGGTAAACCAAGCACATCCAGTAAAAATTTGTAATGACACTAGATGTAGCATGCATGTTACTACAGGTCCATATAGTCTTTTTAAATTGATACATTTCAAATTTCCCATATTGAAATTAAAAAACTCCCATTTGAAAATTTGAAATGATGTAGTGAAAGTATTCATCCTAAAACTCAAAAGCGGTTTAACTACCATGTGGAGAATACCAAGTGCAAATAGAGTCAGCAAATCATTTTGATTTTGAATTTATTTCCTTTATTTTAATATATCCATGAGTGATATTCTATCTCCATCATTTATATATACATTCATATGCTAATGATATATAATTTAAAAAAAAATATGAATGGTGTAAGAGTACACCATAGAATTAAACAAAACAGAAACTAAATATTAACAAGAATTAATAAAAATCGTTTTTATATGAAATTTGCTAAAAGCTTTGTCTCCAATAAAAACACAATATACTGAAGTATTTATAAATAAAAAATGAAGAAAAAACTACATACATATATACAAATTCAAGCAAATGATGATAAATTTTTAATATATTTACTCATCATCTAGTTAAAATTAAAATTCTTCTTGAAAGATAGAAAAAAGAACAATACAACAAGTCTAATTTTAAAGGGCAATGAGTTATTATTGTAACAATTACGTCAAGGTCCGACAATGAATTGAATTTAAACAGACTGCAATGGAAAACGATATATATTCGATCTTTATTATCCTCATTGACTTGAAAATACTTTCCATAATCCACAGCCAAGTAGTTAGTTACATAATTGCGAATGACAAAAAAAAAACACATAATTATTGTCATAATCGTATATAAATTATGCCCATTATAGAGTAGAAAATATTCGAACGACATTTAATCACATATTAAAATCGAATATTAAGAAAATATTTCTCCACATAAAAAAATTAAAAAAAAAAAATATTAAAGAAAATAATGAGAAAGGCTAAATATAAAACTCGATTCAATTCTATTTATAGAAATAATGTTTTGAAGTTACGATAGACAATGAATAATGACAATGTTGGTATTATATTCTATGTATTATTTCTATCCTAATTTTAATAACTACTCATTTTGATAATTCCATAAACGTTGGAGGAATCCATAATATATTTAACGTTAATGACAATATGTATATTTGCTACTGTATTGATATTAATTTGAATGATAACATTAAGCACATTTTCTTTGCAATTCATAGGTGGGAAAACCCCGTTATTGAAGGCTCGAAAATAACGTCTCCCATTGTCATTGAGCTTAACATGGAATCGGGCAGCACTCAGTGATAAGAGAGAAGTTCACCAATGTGGCATCACAATGGACTGAACAGTCTAAGTGAGTCTGATACATCGGGCTGCCACCTAACCTAACCTAACGTCTCCCAATAGAGCACACCCAAAAAAATGTTTGCTGAAAAATATAATTGTAATGTAACAAGCATTTGATAATTGAAACAGCCAACATTTTTCTCTGCTGAAATAGCAAACAAATACTGATAAATTTGTAAGTGTGATTGCTAAAAGTTTTTGAAAAACGTCACTGCTGAATTGAAATAGCACACTGCATTAGTTGAAATAGCTGACATTTTTGTCAGAGGCAATGAAAGTACTCTGCAGACATAAGAAGTGGAATTCAATGTATGTATACTAATGCGATAGATCTTTTGTTTGTTTCACCCAAACTAAGCCATGCTCTAATGTAAATCGGTTCAAGAAATAGCAGACTGCTATCTATTCCAACAAACACTGACTGCATTCTCTTTTTCAGTAGGTGTCTTGCTGTTTTATCGATATTAGCTGCGTCTACTAACAAATTTCTTTGGGTGTACACAGACCACAACTGTGTAAGCTAACAAGTCATACGAATTTGGGTTATTTAGTATAGAAACAACCATTTGGAAGTATGGAAACCTGCAAATCATTTTATTTGGAAGCTCTGCGTATGATGCCTCTTTCCAGTAAACATATACTACTCTTTTAATAGATTTTATTTGCTATTGTCATTACAAATTTCTTCA
This sequence comes from Haematobia irritans, assembly GCF_050003625.1. Lineage (NCBI taxonomy): Eukaryota > Metazoa > Arthropoda > Insecta > Diptera > Muscidae > Haematobia > Haematobia irritans. The sequence continues at coordinate 124,678,606 of NC_134398.1, read as the reverse complement.
AAGCGTTTTTTTAAGCTGAATGTCTTCTATTAAGATATCGCAATATACTCGTTTCTAGCAAATAGAACAGCTTTTTGTCTGCAGAAAATAAGCAATTAATGTTTGCTAATATGAGAGTGGTTTGAATCTGTATTTAATCATATAAATAAGTCTTCAAATAACATCGCTTGCAAGGTTCATATTGATGGCAATCTTATTACTCAGTAGTTTCCTGTTCTTGAATTCGGGTTCGAGTTTGTCCATACTTTCGCCCTTCTAACCATTACGGGTTTCCATAGTCATATATGTGCATCGATCGCCAATATTTCCCACTCAATACGCTTGGTCTCTATCGATCTGTGTTTGTCTCCTTTAGACTATAGCCTACAGAACTGTACTATGGCACTTAGAATATCCTCGGATATCTCGATCCACATTCAGATCATTCTCAATCTAGTCACCTTCAAGACGTCATCGGTTTTGATCTGTATCGCTATAGGTCTTATAAACCTGAATCATAATGTCTCCAAGACAAAATTTTTGCTGGATCCGTTCCAATATTTTCCATTGATTATGGACGTATATGATTTTGGCTTTGGATTCCGGTCCCATTTCTGCGCAGTCATCAGCAGTTTCAATCCTCCCCATGACGTGACATTTCCAATGCAGTTTTTTTAACCTTACCTTGTAAGATACATGAACAAGTAAACTTTATTCGAATGCAAGGTAATCTTGATCTTTCTCCGTGTTGGCAGACAAATACTGCTGAAACAAATAACGTATTTGCCGTTATTTATATCTTTCAAGCATAATAATTGAGAGACTGCGCAGACAAAACACGAATCTGTATTAATTGCATTACGCCAAAAACATTATTGAAGGATGTTGCTGGGATAGATAACCGGATATCCCGATGAAGAGTATATGCATTGTATGATGGTAATGGGATATTCAAATGTTCAGTCGTCCATATTTTGATCCGTATTAAAATTTCCATTGAGATTGCGGATTGTTGAAACTTGTGGCATCGATTTGAATATTAATTCAAGGCGTACATATAAATCAATTCAAAGTTAGTTTCGAATTGGGGACAATTTCAAATTTTAAATAAATTCCATATACCATTTAACCCCATGTTCATGAAACTCCGATAGTGCTACGTTAGCTAACGAACTTTTAAACCGTAGTAATGATATGACAGTCATCTCGCCTATATATTCCATACGCCAGTTAGGAACTTATCTGCTAAACATTTTTCACCTAATGTTAACTGGGAACAAGATAGCATATTTGCAAGTTACTTTCTGTTAACTGGCTGTTAAAGCCTAACGGGGCTACACGAAAATGGCCGTTAAATAAATTTGAGCTTCAATAGAAAATGTGCCACATTCAAATAAATTGGACATCTTGTAATTTGTGTAGGAGTGTATATTATTTTAATTCAAAGGATTATTGAAAGTTATAAAATCTTTTTGTATATATTAATTTTTAAAATTTGATAACAAAATCCATTACAAAGAAAAAAACCTATTTTCTCAATAATATTCAATAACAAAATAAATTAAGAAGAAAAGATTTATATATAACGAAATAAATTTATGCTGCATTGTATTTATTAGTTCAAACACTACTTTTTGTTGGATTGTTTTTCTCTTTTTTGTAAATGTAATTGTAAAAGGAAAACTGATACTACGAAACGCTATATATATATATATATATATGAAAAAATAACTATTATTGAAATATAAACGTTTTTTTGCCTTAAGGCCCATGTTTTATTTGTGTGTACTTGTTTGTTTATTTTTTATAGTATTTTTTTCTTTGCATTTTTATGTATAATATTATTTAATGTTTAAATAAATAAAAACAAATTATAAACTATTAAAAAATAAAATGTTTAATTCTTCAATATTCATTAGGTTTTTGTCCGCATTTTAGAAAACCAGTAGGCTTGTGTTTTCGTCTTTCGCCTTCTTTTGTTCCTTATTCTACCTAATTTAGAAAAAATTATGAACATACATTATTTAAATATATAAGGAACAACTTTGTTTACTATTAGTTTTTAAATGATAATGGAAAATTGATTTAAGAAGTTTACAATTAAATTTAATAAATAAAATTGATATAATATAACCATATTGAGTTTTCTATTAATGTGTCGAAATTTTAGACACGAAATTTTCTTTGATGCCAAAAAAAAATTTATAGCAAACAAAAATATTTGAACACAATCGTTGTGTCGATTTTCATAAATTTATTTATTTGCACTTTAAGAATATATAATACATTTACCGATTATTTAGTCATCGCCGATAAGTCGTATCGATCCGACACACTGTAAGATTCTTTACAAACACCGATATTCCGTCCGGAATAACTGATAGTCTGTAAAGCGCATAAGATGCCCTGCCCTGCCAGTATTTCAAAGTTCCATTTCATCCATATTGCTATCACAGACTCGAAAGTGACACTACAACTATCGCCAACTGTGATTACAAAAGCCATGTTATATTTTGTGAAACGCCAAGCGCAACTAGCTTAACAGGTTGGCTGATAAGTCCCCGGTCTGACACATAGATAGCGTCGCTAGCATAAAATGCATATTATTTTTTATTAGTACCAACCTTCAAATGATTCGTGTCAAAATTTGACGTCTGTAAATCAATTAGTTTGTGAGATAGAGCTCTGTTGTGAAGCAACTTTTGTTATTGTGAAAAAAAGGAAAAAAAAAGGAATTTCGTGTTTTGATAAAATACTGTTTTCTGAAGTGAAAAATACGGGGGAAGCAAAAACTTGGCTTGATAATGAGTTTCCGGACTCTACCCCATGGAAATCAACAATAATTGAGTGGTATGCAAAATTCAAGCGTGGTGAAATGAGCACGGAGGACGGTGAACGCAGTGGACGCCCGAAAGAGGTGGTTACAGACGAAAACATCAAAAAATCCACAAAATGATTTTGAATGACCGTAAAATGAAGTTGATCGAGATAGCAGAGGCCTTAAAGATATCAAAGGAACGTGTTGGTCATATCATTCATCAATATTTGGATATGCGGAAGCTCTGTGCTAAATGGGTGCCGCGCGAGCTCACATTTGACCAAAAACAACAACGTGTTGATGATTCTGAGCGGTGTTTGCAGCTGTTAACTCGTAATACACCCGAGTTTTTCCGTCGATATGTGACAATGGATGAAACATGGCGAGTAAAGTGATAGTTTTTCAGATATTTTCCAGACACGCTGCCTCCATAGAGAATAAACAAAATGACTGATATATGCTGCAATATATAACTTGTTACTTGTAACTCAATATCATTCTATTATTAATGCAAAAAATGATGTTCAATGTGAAGTGATAGTCTATAAATGTTACATTTATAAGAATTTATAAATATTTAATAATAAAATAAAATAAACATAAACAATCGTTTTTTACTTGACCACAATGATTCTTTTACAACTATCTTAAAATGCACTTTTTCTGATAATTTGAAGGGGCTCTTTTGGCGTCGTTCTAAATTTATCTAAAAGGGCACCTAATAATTGAACTCATGCGATGCTTTTTTGTAGGAACTTGGGGTGGTACAACTTCTCAATAGTGACGGCGCTTTTCCGACGTATTTTGGATATCGTATACGACTGTTTTCGACGTGGTGGGGATTCTCCGAAGCGCCGTAAAATTCAAAAAATGTTGCAAGGATGGGTATTAAGTTCGAGTTTAGCCGCTAAAATCGTAATTTTTTCACGATTACTTTTCTTTAATAATCCATTTTAAGGAATACAAACTTTGTAAAAATTTGCTTCGGGCTATTCGCCATCAAGTTATAATAAAATTTGCAACAAATATGTATAATTTTATGCCTTTTTTACCGATTTAGTCTTCACTTTAGCGGCTAAACTCGAACTTAGTACTCACCTTTATTATGGGTAACGGATTTTCGTTCGGGGAAATTGGCTACGCATTTTATGGGTACCAGAAATTTCTCTATACACCCTCACAAAAAATCGCTTCTGTAACATATACTCCCAAATATATTTTGCTTCAACCATATACATTTTTGGGTATTGCCCAAACATTTATATGTTTGATCTCTACCAATATATAATATGTTTGAAAGCATATTGGTCTAAACAATATATGTTTGGGTAGTCTAAGTTCCAAACATTTTGTATTTTTGCATCCAAATTCAATAATGTTGTCTTCCAAAAAACAATATGTTATTATGTGACCATATAATATGTTTGGAAGCATTTTGCACCCAAAAATATTATATGCTTAAAAAAATTCTCCCAAACAATATTGTGCTCAAAATTTTATTTATTTATTTATATATTTACAATCATAATGAATTATGAAAATAAACAGGTAATACAGGTGCTAACAACATAGGTTTTCGACCTGAATGCTCAAAATTTTGTTTCTGCCCAATTGTATATTCCCCGACATCTTTCTTACTTCCACGAGATTTTTTAGTTCTTAGCACCTTTTTCTGTAATACAAACATTGTATTCAATTTTATGATTTTTTTTATACCCTCCATCATAGGATGGGGGTATATTAACTTTGTCATTCCGTTTGTAACACATCGAAATATTGCTCTAAGACCCCATAAAGTATATATATTCTGGGTCGTGGTGAAATTCTGAGTCGATCTAAGCATGTCCGTCCGTCCGTCCGTCTGTTGAAATCACGCTAACTTCCGAACGAAACAAGCTATCGACTTGAAACTTGGCACAAGTCGTTGTTATCGATGTAGGTCGGATGGTATTGAAAATGGGCCATATCGGTCCACTTTTACGTATAGCCCCCATATAAAGGGACCCTCAGATTTGGCTTGTGGAGCCTCTAACAGAAGCATATTTCATCCGATCCGGCTGAAATTTGGTACATGGTGTTGGTACATGGTCTCTAACAACCATGTAAAAATTGGTCCACATCGGTCCATAATTATATATAGCCCCCACCATAAGCGTAGGAAGGCCTCTGGGGAGGGGGCTTAGACCCCCCCAGAAAAATTTTAGCCCCCCAGAATTTGAAAACCTATTTACGATTTTCCATTTTTATAAAAAATAAACAAACCCAGCCAAAAAAGCGTCGCCAAAAAAGTAATGAAAATGATCTTTTTGGATCCGGAAGTGGCGAAGAAGCGATGAATTTAACATGGGCTTGTCATAGGACGGAAGTCCTCCATTTCAACAGCCGTTGCACTGAATTTGCATCACTTATTTAGGTGTGATCCGAATTCAATGTTTTGAATGTAAATTAAAAAATTCTGTTATATTTTGTCAAATAAATAATTTTTATAATTTTTCATGGATTCTAATGCTTGTCAGAAACGTTTGACATCAAATATTTTCAAAAATTTACAAATTTTTCAGATTGGATTTAGAATTTTTTTCGATAAAATTTAAATTATTTGTACCATTTTATGAATTCTTACTTCGTTTTTAAGGTATTTGAAACAAAAAAGTTAAAATTTCCCATTAAAAGTATGAAAAAACCAAGTTATAAAAAATTGAATTTAAAGAACTTCCTGAGTAGTTAAAATAAAGAACATCATTGGGAGTACATCTTCTGGAAGTGCTTTTAAAGTTGTGCCTTTGGAAGAATTTCCAAATTTTTTTGCTGGGAAATGTGTGGAACTACTTTTACTTGCTTTATTATAAATTAATTTTCGAGTTATTTTGATGTCTAATTTTTTTATTAATTTTTATGAAATAAAACATTAATTGAAATATAAATAAATGAAATATAAATTTTTAGCTAGGGGGGCTATAGCCCCCCCTAGGAAAATTGTCTAGCTACGCTAATGGCCCCCACATAAACCGATCACCAGATTTGGCTTGCGAAGCCTCAAAGAGAAGAAAATTTCATCCGATCCGGCTGAAATTTGGTACATGATGTTGGTATATGGTCTCTAAAAACCATGCAAAAATTGGTCCACATCGGTCCATAATTATATATAGACCCCATATAAACCGATCTCCAGATTTGGCTTGCGAAGCCTCAAAGAGAAGCAAATTTCATCCAATCCGGTTATAATTTGGAACATGGTGTTAGTATATGATCTTTAACAACCGTGCCAGAATTGGTCCATATCGGTCCATAATTATATATAGCCCCCATATAAAACGTTCTCCAGATTTGGCCTCCGGAACCTCTTGGAGGAGCAAAATTCATCAGACCCGGTTCAAATTAGGAACGTGGTGTTAGTATATGGTCGCTAACAACCATACCAAAATTGGTCCAATCACACAAAAATTGGTCCATATCCGTTCATAATCATGGTTGCCACTAGAGCCAAAAATAGTCTACCAAAATTTTATTTCTATAGAAAATTTTGTCAAAATTTTATTTCTATAGAAAATTTTGTCAAAATTTTATTTCTAGAGAAAATTTTGTTAAAATTTTATTCGGTTCATAATAAAATTTTCATCATTGTCAAAATTTTATTTCTATAGAAAATTTTGTTCAAATTGTATTCGGTTCATAATCATGGTTGCCACTCGAGCCAAGATTTTATTTCTATAGAAAATTTTGTCAAAAATTTATTTCTATAGAAAATTTTATGAAAATTTTATTTCTATAGAAAATGTTGTTAAAATTTTATTTCTGTAGAAAATTTTGTCAAAAATTTTTTTGTCAAACTGAATTATATACGTATTGGATCGATCTTTTTTGATTTAATATATACCACGTATGGACTTACATACAATTTAGAAGATGGTGTTAGGAGGTTTTAAGATACCTTGCCATCGGCAAGCGTTACCGCAACTTAAGTAATTCGATTGTGGATGGCAGTGTTTAGAAGAAGTTTCTACGCAATCCATGATGGAGGGTACATAAGCTTCGGCCTGGCCGAACTTACGGCCGTATATACTTGTTTTATTTTAATTTTACCTTTTGCCGGACGGGGATTCGAACAGCGGACCACACAGTTTGTAAGGATCAAAGAAGTAGCTGATCAATTGCCCAAGGAAAAATAAAATGTAATTTTGTAATAACAAGCAACAACCACCAACTTAATTCAATATCGCTCCCTGTTAAATAGCGCTCCAAGCTACTAAACACATATATGTTTATAGGCTATTTCTAAATTAATATATGTTTGCATTCAAGCATATTATATTTACAAACATTTTATGTCCCAAACATAATATGTTCTAACATATTAACATATATGTCCCAAACATGTTATGCTAGTTTATGAACATTATATTCTTGCACTCAATAATATTGTGTTTAAAAATGTGTGTTCCAAACATATAATGTTTATAGCCAAACATATGAAAAACAGTCTTTTTCATCCGTGTAGATGGCAAAACGAAATTTTCGCCGGCATTGAACAATGAATTTAAGCAACTGATTTTGACTAGCTAAAAATTTCTATCCAAATCTTTTGGCATGCAAAGATTTTACTAGAGGTCCTTGGCGTAACTAAGTAGAAATTTTTCTTTGGCAATTTATCTAGTCGCCATGAATTCTTCGTGGGTAGCAAAAACATTGATCGTCGGGACCACTTGGTAAAAACGCAAAAGGTCGATAAAGAACTTTCAGCGAATCAAGCAAAATGAAGCACGTAAACTAAATTGCGTTTGATCCTATTTAGCACATCTTCCACATCCAAAAAGAACATTGGAAAAGAACAAGCGAAATTTGCACTATATGTGCATACTGCGTTTGAGAAACGCATGGCAGAACGGCGGTAAAGGAATGAAACAAGAAATATAAGAAATAGACATTTCCGCCACCAATAAAAAATGTTGACAAATTCACATAAAAAATATCCTATTTTAAATGATTACAAGTATTTCCACAATGTGTATGGTAGAAAAAGGATCATGAAGGATCTTGGAGTATACGTAGACTAAAGACTTTTATTTATTCCCCAAATTGACTACATAATAAGCACAGCTAATTCTCAATTAGGATTTGTAAAAAGAAACACCAAAGACTTTAACGATTCATTTACACTTAAAGTTTTGTATTATGCTTTTGTTAGATCACAATTGGAATATTGTGATATTGTTTGGGGCCCATGCTATAAAATTCATAGGGTTCATATTGAAAGAATCCAAAAGAGACTTTCTAAATTTGCTCTAAGTAGTTTATATGAGTATGATAACATGTCTACACCCTCAAAAAATCGCTTCTGTAAAATATGCCCCAAACACATTAGGATTGGTCAAAACAAAATATTGTTTGTATTGTTCTAACATATTATGTTTTACCTTAGTCATACACTGGTAGAAAAAAATTCAATGAAATTTTCTTTGTGTAACATATATACATTCTTAAGGCGCAAATTGTTTACTTCCATTATTTTACTTGCAGCATACTCTCTAGGTCTGTTTTTCTAAACACATATATGTTTGTAGTCTATTTCTAAATAAATATATATATATATATTTGCATCGAAGCATATTATATTTACAAACATTTTATGTCCCAAACATAATATGTTCTAACATATTAACATATATGTCTCAAAAATGTTATGCTAGTTTATGGACATTATATGCTTGCACTTAAAAATATTGTGTTCCTTCCAAACATATAATTTTTAAATCCAAACATATTAAAAACTGTATTTTTCGTCCGTGTACTTATGATGTTCGTTGTATGAGGTTCGGCATAAACAGCCTCGAACAACGTAGATTTGGTCATAATATCATGTTCATTGAAGATATCATTGATAATAAAATAAATTCACCCGAACTGTTGCAAGAATTTCCATTTTATGTTCATTATATGACAACTGAGAAGTCATTGCATGTTTAATGAACAAATTCACACATATAATTACGGTTTGAATGAATTTCTAACTCGATGTTTAGCACTAAGTACAGAGTTTGCAATCAATTCGACTTTTCTATGAGTCGATTCCTTTTTAAGAAACCCCTCTTTCAAAATACTATTTTAGATTTAAGTACACATACATAGATCTGTAAGTGCATAGTCCAATAGATTGAAATAAATGTTTGCTACCAAAAATGCAGTGGACCGGTTTTATCGATTGCATCTATTTCTTCCATCCATAAGGATCCATGGACACTAACGAAATATACATTATGACGATGTTATCGATTTGTACATTTTATCTTATATGTATCATATGACTGCATTATCGACAGTATTGTGTACCTATTGGTATTTGGACACATGATTTTGACTAGCAAAAATTTCTATACAAGGGTTGCAAGCATTTTCCTAGAGATCCTTGGCGTAACTAAGTCGAAATTATTCTCTGGTAATTTATCTAGCTAGAAAAGTGGTCATGAAATATTCGTGGACCTAGCAAAAAAATTGGAAGTTGTTCTAAAGACACAACTTTAAAATCACTTCCAAAAATGCCCTCCCAAAGATGTTCTTTATTTTAACTACACCGAAAAAAAGTGAACTGTTTTATAGGAATAATGAACTACCTCGCACGAAAATTGAACTAAATTTTACTCCACATTTTGAGATTTCCACAAAGCATTGTTAAAATTTTAATGCCCTGTTGTACTTTTTAACTGCAATTCACAAAATTACATCATCTCATAGAAGAAACAATTAACTAAAAGTAAAGAAGAAAATCATTGGCGCCAAATCATGGCCATTTTAACCATACAGTAGTAGTTCATTCTTACTATTTTTGGGAATCGTACGAAAATCTTCTTTTGCTATGTATGAACTAATACTGAACTTATGTGTACGGCCATTGAACTTTCTACTCACGTTTAGTTCATAAAATTTTTGAGACATACTTAAAAAATGTAAGATTTCATTAAGCTGTGGAAAATTTCGATAAAAATAATAAAATTTAACTACAAGCAAATAAATTTTTTCCAATAGAAATAAGTGAAATTTAGCGTTAGTTTAACTACGGAAGCTTTTTTCTGTGTATGCAGAAAGTTCTTCCAATTCAATTGTTTATAACCCGCTTTTTTCATATTTTTAGTGGGTAATTTTAACTTTTTTTGTTTAAAATATGTAACAGATTAAGAATTAATAAAATGGTACAAGTTATTTAAATTTTATCGAAATAAAGCTAAATCCGTTCTAAAAAAGTTGCGAATTTTTGAAAATATTTTAGGTAAAACGTTTCAGACAAGCGATAAAAATTTTGTATTTCACATCCAAAACAGTGTATTCGGCTCTTGAAATTCGTCCTAAATTCATTGCTTCTGCACTAATTTTCCACCACTTTCGAATCCAAAAAGAACATTTTCACTTCATTTTTGGCCACGCTTTGTTTGCTGGAAATAACAAAAAATTGATAGATTTGATAAACACTTAGCAAAATACGGACTGTTTTCCAGGATAATCCTTTAGGAATTATTAAGTTTTCATATTGATAAAACTGTGCTATAGAAAACGTAAACGGTCGATAACGGAGTTTTCAGCAATTTGAAAGCAATCGTTTGCAAACAACAACTACAATTTCCTTGACGCGCGATATCGATAGAGAGACAGATTTTTCTCGATGGCGATCAAAACTTAAGCAACATTTATTTTAAAACATCTATTGTTTTATTTTAAGAAATTCATTAACAATTTACAGGAATCAGAAAAATTCAAATCAAACGGAAAATTGTTTATTATTTAAGTGGTGTACCATCAGGGCGGTAATGATGACCATCTTCTTTGTATTCCTTGTTGACCTTTAATGAATGATCAATAGTGCTGCTGCCGCCAGGAATGCCGGGAAAACCTTGAGGTCCTTGAGTGGGAGAAGGAGGTCCTTGGCCAGGAGTTGGGATAGGACCTGGAGCTTGTTGTGGTGGATAATATCCTTGAGGTGGTGGTGGGTAATATCCTTGAGTTGGTGGTGGATAATATCCTTGTGCTTGTGGTGGTGGGGGTTGATTAAAATATCCCCCATAGGGATAAGGTTGTGGTGGCGGCTGATAGCCATAGTAATAAGGTTGATATGGATATGGAGCAGGGGCTGGTTGTGGCACATATGCCGGTTGATTATATGGATATGGATGTGGCACAGGTGCAGGTGGTACTGGAGGAGCATATTTACCCTTATGGTGTTTACCATGTTTTCCACTCTCATTGCTCTCGGAACTGCCACTATCACTGTCACTGCCACTATCGCTATCACTATCGGCCCGACTTCCCATGAAAAGGCCCATAATTAGGAGCACACTTAGTAGCCATTGAAATCGATTCATTTTCGTTGTCTTGTTATGTTTTTCGTTTTTGTTTTGTTCTTTTATTGTAGCGTCTGTATCACTCAACAATTTCTTTTAAACTGACCATGAAGATGGCGCCTAATCATAAGCTAAGCATTTTTTTTGGAAATTTAGACAAATCAATTCCAATATACACTGATAAATAGAAGTCAACTATATGAGAGGGCATAAATTCGTCCCATGATGATTATAAACCATGAGCAAAAATAATCTTCGGATCGTTAGTCAAAATAATTATCACTATGTTAGTGTATGGTTGATTTTAAAAAGAGTATAAGTGATTTTTGCAAAAAAAAGTGTGTTAATAGCCACTGAAGAAATCTAGTCTGGTCGGTAAATCTACTACAAAGACATATTATTAATATATTTAATGAAATCTTACTTTTTTTAAGTATGTCTCAAACATTTTATGAACTAAACGTGGTTATAAAGTTCAATGACCGTACACTTATGTTCGATATTAACTAAAGCAAAAGAACATTTTCGTACGATTCCCAAAAATAGTAAGAATAAACTATTGAATGGTTAAAATGATCATTATTTGGCGCCTATGATTTTTTCTTTACTTTTAGTTAATTTTTTCTTCTATGAGAGGAAGTAATTTCGTGAACTGCTGTTAAAAAGTACAACCGGGCATTACATTTTCCTGGTTTTAACAACGTTTTGTGGAAATATCAAAATGTGGAGTATTATTTGCGCGCGGGGAAGCTCAATCTTCCTATAAAACAGTTTAGTTTTTTTTTTTTTTGGTGTATATTACTCCAAATTTTAGAATATTTCTAATAGAACATAATTCAATTTAACAAGCCGCAAAACAGAGTTAAGCCAGTTATGGAATAAATCGTCTTTGTGGTTTGTCTATGTTTGAGTGACTCTTTCAATTGTTGAAATAACAATGACAAGATGTATAACAATATTCGAGGGTACTTATATGTAAGCTAAAGTAAAGTTATATTAATTTTGACATATATATAAAATAAAAAACATATATATAAAATAAAAAAATATAAAATAATGATGTACTTTAACCTACGTGGGCTTTAAGAACATCCTTTCTTTGTATGTCCTTTGTGGTGTTACAAAGTTTGAGAGGACATTACTACAGTATGGTGCATTGTTTACGTTGTGCTCCCATTAAAAAAATCGTATCCGCTAAATTTTATCATCATAATATCTTTTTTATAACATGATTTTTCGTATGCCGGTAAGACAGTTCCTGTATGTACATCTTATAGCCGCATATGAAAATCATTCTTACGCAGAGAAGAAACACGACTGTCGTTATCATTTTCGACTATATAACATTTTCCTACCCTCAAAAAAAATTGTGGTATTGATAGGTTAGGTTAGGTTATGTGGCAGCCCGATGTATCAGGCTCACTTAGACTATTCAGTCCATTGTGATACCACATTGGTGAACTTCTCTCTTATCACTGAGTGCTGCCCGATTCCATGTTAAGCTCAATGATAAGGGACCTCCTTTTTATAGCCGAGTCCGAACGGCGTTCCACATTGCAGTGAAACCACTTAGAGAAGCTTTGAAACCCTCAGAAATGTCACCAGCATTACTGAGGTGGGATAATCCACCGCTGAAAAACTTTTTGGTGTTCGGTCGAAGCAGGAATCGATCCCACGACCTTGTGTATGCAAGGCGGGCATGCTAACCATTGCACCACGGTGGTATTGATTCCGAGCGGCTTCTTTAAAATAAAGAATTTTTTAGCGACCTACACAGAAAAAAATTTCCGTAGTTTAACTAACGCTAAATTTAACTTATTTTTATTGGGAAAAAAATTATTTGCTTGTAGTTAAATTTTATTATTTTTATCGAAATTTTCCACAGCGTAATGAAATCTTACTTTTTTTAAGTATGCCTAAAAAATTTTATGAACTAAACGTGAGTATAAAATTCAATGACCGTACACATAAGTTCAATATGAACTAAAACAAATGAAAATTTTCGTACGATTCCCAAAAATAGTAAGAATGAACTACTGTATGGTTAAAATGGTCATGATTTGGCGCCAATGAGTTTCTTCTTAACTTTTAGTTAATTTTTTCTTCTATGAGATGATGTAATTTCGTGAACTGCAGTTAAAAAGTACAACAGGGCCTTCAAATTTCCTGGTTTTAATAACGCTTTGTGGAAATCTCAAAATGTGGAGTAAAATTTAGTTCAATTTTCGTGCGTGGTAGTTCATTCTTACTATAAAACAGTTCACTTTTTTTCGGTGTATCTGGCTTTAAATCTAGGTTCAATAAAATTAAAATTACGATACATATTTCATTTATCGAATTTTCATTCTCTTTTCGGGGTATATTAATAAAGCTATTCACGTACAAACAAATGCCAGTTTAAAATCCAAATTATAACAGATACTTCAGAGTAAAAACTGTTTCCTAATTAAAAAAAAAAAAACAAAAAGCTACACTTGTAGTTTAGTCAATGTATGGTTTTAAGCTGAAATCAAAAAAACAACAACAATAAAAAAACTTTAAACCGAAGATGGTAAATTCTCATAAGTCTTAGCCTATATTTGAAATCTAAAGATTCCATATTTCAGTGAATGGTTCTTAATTTTAAGGAAATTTGCCTCAGTTTCAAGACATACGACTTTAACGGAGGGACGCAAAGTTAAAATTTTGGATCCTAAATTTAATAAAAAAAATTTGAAGCTAAGATTATAAACTTTATTTTAATAAAATTTTTATTATTTTAAAGAATTGTGTCTTTAATATTTTGTAAATTGCGCATCAAAAATTTAGGTTGCGTAATCATTAATATCACGTAAATATTTTTTTCCAGTGTATTAAACGTATTTAAAGCAAATAAAAATAATCTGATCATTATCTTAAATGTTATGTTATCTCACTTAAAGGAGTTTTCTCTAAACTTAAGGAATGTAATCACCATCCATTATATTAGGATTTCGCTAAAAAAACTGTTTTCGTCGCCGAAAAATTACATTTTCATTCTTTTCGAGATTTGTTTTACAATTTTCAATTTTATAATTTTCATTTTCAAGTTTCGACACAATATTTAAATATTCGTAAAATTATCTGTAATCTCTGCCATACACAAGGTTACCGGCGAATTTTGGTTTTGAACTGATAAATATTTCCCATTCATTGAATATCATCTAATGTGCGAATTCTTGGAATTCAAAAAAAGCTATATTTTAATGAACACAAGAGTTTAAGCATCAGCTCGATCCAATCGCAAAGGAATATCAACTGCGCATTTATGAAATATTTTAATGTATTATTTATAATATAACGCTATACAAGTGAAAAGATGTGATGTTAGTGAATTAAACTATGGTTTTTTTTTTACTAAAATTGTCGCAAACATTTTCTTATCAATACACTGAAAGAATATTTTTCATTTCCGGGGAACGAAATTTTAGATACTCGAAGATTTCATAACGATTAAAATGTTCTTTAAAGACAAATGAAAAGTTAGATACAATCGTTGCAACAATTTTTATCTTGAAGAAAATAGGTTAGGTTAGGTTAGGTTAGGTGGCAGCCCGATATATCAGGCTCACTTAGACTATTCAGTCCATTGTGATACCACATTGGTAAACTTCTCTCTTATCACTCAGTGCTGCCCGATTCAATGTAAGCTCAATGACAAGGGACCTCCTTTTTATAGCCGAGTCCGAACGGCGTTCCACATTGCAGTGAAACCACTTAGAGAAGCTTTGTAACCCTCAGAAGTGTCACCAGCATTACTGAGGTAGGATAATCCACCGCTGAAAAACTTTTGGTGTTCGGTCGAAGCAGTAATCGAACCCACGACCTTGTGTATGCAAGGCGGGCATGCTAACCATTGCACCACGGTGGCTCCCGAAGAAGAAAATACTTTTTAAGAAAATTTCGTTTGTTTAAAATTTCGTTACAGAGGGATGTAGTTTTTCTTTGGGTGATGTGTTAAGAAGACATCGACCAACTGAGCCTAAGCCGTTTTTACTCAAATTATTGAAAGCAATGATTTACTGGCTTTAGCCATAATACATCAAAAAGGCCTCACTAATTGCATCAGACATTCATTCCATGGATATGCTGCACTCAATCTTTGACTCAACTATGTCAGACGACAAGATTTTTATGTTTGTAAATTTAACAATGGTTTGGTGCTGCAATGTTAATAATATCTTGCGTCATATTCTAAAGATTGTTTTTTTTTTTAATCTGTGCGTATAATTTGGAAAAAATGGTGACTGAAATAAAAGGAAATGAAGTTTCCACACTGAAAGATTAGTTTACATTTCTGAGAAAATAAAAATTTGGACACAAAAAGAATTCCTTAAATGAAAGAAAAAAATTAAAGGCAATCGATGCATATTTACGATAAATTCGGGTTTATTTTTATCGTAAATATAATCCTGTATAACAAAGAGAAATTGCGTTTAAACAAAAACACATTGCCTTCAAGCCGTGAATAATAATAAACACTGTGCTCACCCTTTTAGTAGTAGTTTAATTTACTAAGTTAATTTATAATCATGATTTCCTGGTAAATATTATTCCATAATTTTTTCGCTTTAATTTTAAATCGAAATAACAAATTCTGATAAATTTTCTCGTTTCCTCCTTTTAACCTCCACCATAAATGGGAGGTAAACTAACTTTGTTATTCCGTTTGTAACACATCGATGTATTGGACTCTGACTCTTTAAAGTATATATATTCTTGGTCGTGGTGAAATTCTAAACCAATGTATGTCCGTCCGTTGAAATCACGCTAACTTCGTCTTGGAAGAGCAAATTTCACCTGATTTTGGTACACACCCTCTAACAATCATGCAAAATGTGTCCATATCGGCCTGAATTATATACACGGAAGAAAAGGCTGTTTTTCATATGTTTGGGTGTAAAAATTATATTTTTGGAACTCAAATTTTTTAACACAATATTTTTAAGTGCAAGCATACAATGTTCATAAACTAGCATAACATGTTTGGGACATATATGTTAATATGTTGCAACATATTATGTTTGGGACATAAAATGTTTGTAAATATAATATGCTTGGATGCAAACATATATTAATTTAGAAAATTGCCTATAAACATATATGTTTAGAAAGAGAGACCTAGAGAGTATGCTGCAAGTAAAATAATGGAAGTAACCTATTGGCGCATTAAAAATATATCCACACAAAGAAAATTTCATTAAATTTTTTTCTACCCGTGTATGCCTAAGGTGAAAAATAATATGTTTGAACAATACAAACAGTATTTTATTTGGACTAATCCTGAAAATATATATGCTTGAAGCAAAATGTGTTTGGGGTATATGTTACAGAAGCGATTTTTTTTGAGGGTGTATATCACACGATTTATATAAATCGATCACACGATTTGACCGCAGCCTCTTGGAGGAGCAAATTTCATGCGATTAGTTTGACGTTTTGAACGTGTTGTCTTTATATGCGTTATAATAATCAAGCAAAAATTAGTTTACATCGATTCATAATTGTATATATAAACCCCATATAAACCGACTCTCTAGAATTTGACTTCTTATGGAGGAACAAATTTCATCCGATTTGGTTAAAATTTGGCCCTCTAATCAACATGTTAAAATTGGTTCTTCTCGGATCATAATTATTTGTAGAGTCCTCTACACAGAAAAAATATCAAAATATTCCCAATTAAAAAGTTGATTGAAGTTGAAAACTTTTTCAAGTAAAAAATTAATTGATACTATTAACCTTTTAATTAAACTAGAAACATAAAGTCAAATAATGATAGAAATTTTTTAAATTTTCAATTAAAAAATTAATCGATACAATTAACTTTTTAATCGAACTTGAAAGAGTAAGTCAGTTAAAACAATTATATATGGCCGTAAGTTCGTCCAGGCCGGATCTCATGTACCCTCCACTATGTAAAGCGAAGAAACTTCTACGAAAGACTGTCATCCACAATCGAATTACTTAGGTTGTGGTATCTTAAATCGTTTTCTAAATTGTGAGTTAGTCCATACATGGTATATATTAGACAAAAAAGGTATGTGTAGGTAAGTCTACAAATAATTACGAATCGATATGGACTTATGCACGGTACGTAGGGAGCCAGAATTGAAATATGGGGATCGCTTATATGGGTGCTATATACAATTATGAACTAGATATGGACCAATTTTTGTGTGATTGGGGATCGATTTATCTGAGGGCCATATATAACTATAGACCGATATGGACCTAGTTAGGCATGGTTGTTAACGGCCATATACTAGCATAATGTACCAAATTTCAACTGACTCGGATGAAATTTGCTCCTCCAAGAGGCTCCAAAACCAAATCTCGGGATCGGTTTTTATGGGGGCTATATATGATTATGGACTGATATGGACCACTTTTGGCATGGTTGTTAAATATCATATACTACCAGATCGAATATCATTCAACCAGCTCGAATGAATTTTGCTTCTCAAAAAGTTACCGGAGGTCAAATCTGGGGATTGGTTTATATGGGGGTTATATATAATTATAGACTGATATGAACCAATTCCTGCATGGTTGTTGGATACCATATACTAACATCACGTACCAGATTTCAACCGAATCGGATGAATTTTGCTCTTCCAAGAGGCTTCGGAGGTCAAATTTGGGGATCGGTCTATATGGGGGCTATATATAATTATGGACCGATTTCGACTAATTTTTGCATGGGTGTTTGAGGCCATATATTAACACCACGTACCAAATTTCAGCCGGATCGGATGAAATTTGCTTCTCTTAGAGGCTCCGCAAGCCAAATCGGGGGATTGGTTTATATGGGGGCTATATCTAATTATTGACTGATGTGGACCAATTTTTGCATGGTCATTAGAGACTATATACTAACACCATGTACCAAATTTCAGCCGGATCTGATGAAATTTGCTTCTCGTAGAGAGTCTGCAAGCCAAATTTGGGGGTCCGTAAAAGTGGACCGATATGGCCCATTTGCAATACCATCCGACCTACATCAATAACAACTACTTGTGCCAAGTTTCAAGTCGACAGCTTGTTTCGTTCGGAAGTTAGCGTGATTTCAACAGACGGACGGACATGCTCAGATCGACTCAGAATTTCACCACGACCCAGAATATATATACTTTATGGGGTCTTAGAGCATATTTCGATGTGTTACAAACGGAACGACAAAGTTAATATACCCCCATCCTATGGTGGAGGGTATAAAAATACATTTTTTTTAACTTTTAATTATTTTTTTTTTTAACAATTAATTTTTGAATCAAACTAAAAAGGATTAATAATAATTATAGAAAGTGATTGAAATATAGTATAGTGATTAAAAATAGTTTCGTTTTTAATTAAAAATTAATTGAGTTTTGAATCAACATCAATTAAAAATTTAATTGAACCAATTAAAATATTAATTGAAATTTGCTAATGCAATCAATTAATTTTTTAATCAAGTATCTTTTTTTGATGCCCAATTAAAACTGTGATTGATACTAGAGGTCTGCACAATTCTATTTGTAAATGCAGAGTACACGTGTACTTGCTACATGAGTACATCTATTTGAGAGAGTCGCAAAACAATTGGTACACATTTTGATGAACACCAAAAGCCACGAGTAACTTCTTGTTGCTACTCTGATGTCTTCACTACCAACAAACACATATTCCTCTTTTTCTCTTATAGAAGTGTACTCAGAGTGATCACGTCGAGTATGTTGCGAGAACAAAACTTCATAGAGTACTCCATGTACCATATGCAGTTTCAGAAATACAAAAAAACAGTTACTCTCCATAATATATGTTTTCGGATTGATATAAAGAACGGCAAACGTTAAGGTAAGTGTGTGACATACATAAATATATGAAATATGTGATATACATACATATCTATGATTAATAATAATGGAAAGTTTTACTTCGCACATAACTGAGAAATACTTGTGGTACCACGTGAAGTGAAGAGAATCGATGTTGTACTTTTTCTCAAGTACTTAAATTTTTATTGTTCCTTTTTTTCGGAACACATATTGTTTCGGATAAGTACTTGGTGGTATTTGACAAGCAAGTGTTCTCTTCACTTCACTACTTGCGCTCTGAGAGAAAGACAGTGTATGTACTATATTCGACAGCGAATTGCACACATGTAGTGAAAAGTTATTCGATGCAGACCTCTAATTGATACTATCATTTTCGTGATTGAAGACATTTCAATTAAAAATTAATTGGATCAATTAATTTGTGATTGAATCAGAAAAAAAAATTTGTGTGTATATAAACCGATCAAGAATTTTCATTCCTTTATCTTACATAAGAAGATGTAAAATAAAGAAATGTGTTAAGATGTCTTGCAATCGGCTATTTTTACTACAATTCGATTGTGAATGCCAGTCTTTAGTAGAACATTGTAAGCAATCTATGGTGGAGGGTACAAAAGATTCGGCATGATCGAAATTTCGGCCATATATACTTATTTTGAAAAATTTTCCTGCAATAAATCCAACATTTTGTTAATCTTGTATTGACGATAAGGATACGAAAACAAAAATCAAATAAATGAATAACTGAAGTTGACTTCTTATCAGAGAGGTGCATTGTACCCTATGGAACGTTACTATTTATAATTCCATCGAAGAATAATAAATGTACATATATTCACAATAATAACACTATGGACCACAAGGAAATGAGTTGAATCACCCAGAACAACGAGATTTTTTTGTATGTATATTCATACAGTGGAGAATTATGGCATATCCATTGTGATGCCTGCAATTGTACCAAATTTGTGTTCTAGAGTTTGTGTATTTGCAAGAAAGTTATCCATTGTAAGCTAAATTAACCCTAGACAGCTTATCTATGTCTGAGAGACGTATGCGTTTTTTAGTTTTTCGCTCTCCCTCGTGAATATGAGTACCGAAAATGTGATTTTTTTGTTACACAATAAATAAACGTTTAGCAAAAAACGTGTTTAACCCTTGTGCCCTCTTTGGATAAGTGCGTGTTAATCGTGTTTTTAAATATAACGGATTATCGAAATATTTTATTTTTGTTATTATCTTCTAAAAGCATACATTTCGTCCCTGTAATGAATAAATAAAAGTTTCAGATAAATATCCAATAACTAAAGGAATAAAAATTGTGTTTTAAAATCAAAGTTGGGTCAAGTTGACCCAAGAAGTGCACAAGGGTTAAATGATAAGGATTTGTATACAGAGTCGGTGTAATTATAATAATTAAAAAAAATCCACGAATTTTGTCCACATGATGACAAAATATGATACTTCCCACAGACTTAACTTATCCATGACTTTCAGTAGGTTAATTTTTCTAGGGTTAAAGACACTTCGAACAGTTGTGATATTAATTGTACAATCAATCGCTCAATCTAATTTGTCCTTAAGAGGCCAGTTAGATGGACAGATATTTTATGAGCTCTATAGCTGTCGTTTTCCTTACGTAATTAAACTGTTAATTGTTCTGTCGCCAATAAATAATTATAAATTACTTAAAAGCTGAAAAGATTTTCAAATTTTCCCAAAAAATATAATCTTTCACCCAAACAAATTCTATACTACGACTTTATAATAATTTAGCAAAAATTATGCCCAGCAGATATGAATAAAATTAGAGAATGAAGAGCCTACACAGAAAAAAAGTGTCTTGTAAATTTAAGGACCATTTTGACTTCCACATAGTTCAACAAATTTACTGTAATATAGTTCATTTTTCGTAACCACAACGAAAATTAACTTAGCTAAAGCAAAACTTATAAAAATTCAGTAAATGTTTTTTAGTTCACTAACTACGAAATGGGAAGGATTTTTCCTTAAATAAATTTCCAACACAGTAGTTAATGCATCGTTGATTCTATTATAAAAATACATGGGCAATATAAAAATCTTACTACGAAATGTGGACAATTTACTAAGACAAAATTTTGTATGGAAAAAAAAATTTTGTAGTAAAAATTAACTTAACGACATTACCGATTCGTACGATGACTACCTACAGATTATTTCCCTTTTTATTATATGTTGGAGTGTTTTTACTCACATTGAAAATTTTAGTTAAAATAGAATAAAAATTAGTTAATATAATCCTTGACAGGTGTATTTAATTTTTATAGATTCCTCATAGATTTGGTATATATTTTACCTTAACTTATAGATAGAATTCCTACTAATCAATAAACGTGCTACTGGAAAATGTGAGTGCATCATGCGAGGGAGTTTTTAGAGACATTTTGTGTATATCTCGTATGATTGTTTGTGTTTGTTATTGCGTCATTTATGCTGTTGTTGGTTGTTTTGATTCTAGAGACAATGGAATGTTCCTTGTGTGTTGTTGGTATCTTTTGTGGTGAGAGTTGTTTTTTTGCAATAGCAAGATCAGAAAGGGAACGTGTGTGTGTGTGGAGTTGTTTTTCTTTACGGCAGGTATGTATCCCTTATGACTATTTGTGTCTTTCAGTTTTATTGTTGCATTCAGTTATGTTGATGCATTTATGAAGTGCACACGTGGATTTAATTTTGCAAAATTGTACGTGCAGTATTGGTGTTTATTAATGAAAATACATTTATTTCGAAACATTTTAGAAACTGAGAAGTGTATGATGTGATGTTAGAGGAATCAAAAACGCTTTTTATTGATAAAAAACAAATAACAGATTAAGGAATGTATATTTCTGTTAATATGTTAGTTTAAAATTAGTGCGGATTTTAAATTGATTTACATAAAAAATATACAACATGAGTGGTAATAGGATGATTTATATTTATTCTACATCTGGATCACAGGTTGAGAAGCAACCATTTTTTTGAATCTATATTTTTTATGTTACAGCAATTCCTACAGGTGAGTACTAAGTTCGAGTTTAGCCGCTAAAATTAAAAATAAATCACTAAGCAAAGTATAAAATTATACGTCTTCGATACAAATTTAAATATAACTTGATGGAGAATAGCCCAAATCAAGTTTTTTATAAAGATTATTTTTTATAATGGATTATTAAAGAAAACTTATCATGGAAATTGCAATTTTAGCCGCTAAACTCGAACTTAATATCCACCTTAAATACTAAATGCTATACTGACAAGTGGAAATTATGTCTAATTTTATAATATTTTTTATTGCAATTATATTCTGAGAATAATTTCAATAACGTCCCATTTGTCCATGGATATGATTCCAATAATGTACCTACTGGATGGATTTTTCAATGTGGCAAGTTTTTCTGTAAACGGTATTTTGTCCGTTTTTAATAAAACCAAAATTTCAATTTATTAAAAATTATTTTTTTCACTTGCAGGTAGACAGGTCTCGTAATGGTAATTTTTTGAATATTCTTACTGTTTAATACTAATTAAGCTAATATCCTTATTGGCTCTAGGAAATACTCTTGAAAACCGTAAGTTAAAGATCAATATGAACGATAGAATTAATTAATTAATAATATTTTTCTTATATTTTGTATAACTTCAGATGCCTCTAAGCCAAATCCGCCCAACAAAAGTTAGCCAAAATCGATGAAATTGGACAATTCAATTGAATATAGCAACTTATGCCACATATATCTTTCATATGGATAGAAAACATGGACATTTAAATTAATTAGTTTAGTCCTAATAACATAGAATATTACTCTTTTGAAGAAGCAATTACTAACTACCGACAAGTAAATGCGTCGAACGTACTAATAAAAATATTTCCTTTATTGTATATCATAAGCCATAGTTTTGTGTAATATAATAATAATTCTTTGAAATAAAGTACTGGTGGTTATAGAAAATTGACTTGTTTTGTACGAAAAATTTCTTAGTTGTATACAGGCTTTTTGTACTTTTGATTCCTCAATTTCTCTACTTTTTTGAAAATTATACCGACAAACAGTTTATTTCAAACCAATTTCTTAATACATGTTTCCCAAAAAATTTTTAATTTTTCCGGATAGCAGGAATATTTTGAATGAGTTTAACTATATTCTTCCCACAGCATAGTAATAATGAACTAAAATACGATGTAATACATGAACTAATTTATAAGAAAATCATGAACTCATCTAGATGAAAAAAATCTTTGGCGCCAAATCATGGTCATTCTTACTATGGGTTAGTTCATTTTTCATAAAAAATAGTAAACTTTTTTTTCGGTGTATAAAAATGGGTAAGCTTCACTAACTCCTTTTAATCGGTGGGAAAAGCATTGAAAATATTATGGAATGACCCAAACAAGCAAAGAACTTGGGAACTACTAAAAGAGGGTAGGATGGCGGGGGAATCAGAGTTGAGGGTATACACAGAAAAAATATCACCAAAACTTTTCCAATTAAAAAGTTGATTGAAATTGAACATTTTTTCAATTAATAAATTAATTGATACAATTAACTTTTTAATAAAACTCGGAATACTAAGTCAATTAAACAAAAAAATTATGTATTTTTTTTAAATTTTAACTAAAAACTTATTTATATCTTAACAGGTTGGCTTATAAGTCCCCGGTCTAACAAAGAAAAACACATTTTTTTTGTCAAAATTCGTTTTTATTATTCAACGTAGTTCCCTTCAAGATCGATACAACGATTATGACGACGTTCCAGTTTTTTGATACCATTTTGGTAGTACTCCTTCGGTTTTGCCTCAAAATTGGCCTCAGCTTCGGCGATCACCTCTTCATTGCAGCCAAATTTTTTCCCTGTGAACATCCTTTTGAGGTCTGAGAACAAGAAAAAGTCGCTGGAGGCCAGGTCTGGAGAATGCGGTGTGTGGGGAAGCAATTCGAAGCCCAATTCACCAACACCAACAGAATCATCAACACGTTGTTGTTTTGGTCAAATGTGAGCTCGCGCGACACCCATTTTGCACAGAGCTTCCGCATATTCAAATATTGATGAATGATATGACCAACACGTTCGTTTTATATCTTTACGACCTCTGCTATCTCGATCAACTACATTTTACGGTCATTCAAAATCATTTTGTGGATTTTTTTGATGTTTTCGTCGGTAACCATCTCTTTCGGGCGTCCACTGCGTTCACCGTCCTCCGTGCTCATTTCACCACGCTTGAATTTTGCATACCAATCAATTATTGTTGATTTCCCTGGAACAGAGTCAGTATTTTATCAAAACACGAAATTCCCTTTTTTCACAATAACAAAAGTTGCTTCACAAAAGACGCTCTATCTCACAAACTAATTGACTTACAGACGTCAAATTTTGACACGAATCATCTGAAGGTTGGTACTATATAAAAATAAATAAAAATGTCAGACCGGGGACTTATCAGCCAACCTGTTCTATCTGTCACCTTGTCTATATATTCCATATGTCAGAAGAAAGAAGATATTTCTTTTTTTCTTTCTGCTAAGTAGGAGTCAGTTGA
This sequence comes from Haematobia irritans, assembly GCF_050003625.1. NCBI lineage: Eukaryota > Metazoa > Arthropoda > Insecta > Diptera > Muscidae > Haematobia > Haematobia irritans. Next base: position 124,654,082 of record NC_134398.1, on the reverse strand, counting down.
GAAAGTAATTGAAAATACGATAGTGTTAATATCCAATTAAAACTATAATTTTCGTGATTGAAGGCATTTCAATTAAAAAATTATTTGGATCAATTAATATCGTGATTGAATCAGAAAAAAAATGTTGTGCAAGAAGGGATGTGGAAGTTAATGTATTTATGACGTTTTGTGAAGATAAGGGGACGTTTGAGTACCAATTCAGGTCTTGATCGGTTTATATAGGGGTATCTATAAATAATAATATGAATATGAATCAATTTTCTCACGGTAATTACAACCGAATCGGATGTAATTTGTTCCTTCATGAGGCTCCAGAAGGCAAATTCGGTAGTCAGTTTATATGGGGACTATATATATTAGTATGTGGAGCCCGGTTTATATAAGGGCTATACTTAAAAGTGGTCCGGTATGACCCATTTGTAATACCACCCGAATAACAATAGCAATATCAATCACTTGTTTCAAGTTGATAGCATCTTAGCGTGATTTCAACAGATGGACGGACGGACGTCGCAAGATCGACTCACAATTTCACCACGATGCAGAATATATATACACAGAAAAAAGTAAATTTATTTATAGCAAGAATGAATGACCTCGTGCGAAAGTAAAACTAAATTGTACACCACATTTTGAGAGTTTCACAAAGCGTTGTTAAAAACAGGAAGATTTAATGCCCTCGTGTACTTTTTAACTACACTTCTCTAATTTACACCCTCCAAGGGAAGAAAAAATGAACTAAAAGTAAAGAAAAATCATTGGCGCCAAATCATGGCAAACAATTCTGTAGTTTATTCTTACTATTTTTGGGAAAATGTTTTTTAAGTTCATATTGAACTTATGTGTAGGGTCATTGAACTTTATACCCACGTTTAGTTCATAAAATATTTGAAACCAAAGACAATGGACTTTAGGAAGATGGGAAATTGACTACTGAGGAGATCAAACCATTTACGGTGTTAGTTTCATACTTTTCGTTTATCGAACCAAACGCGTATACGACAAGTATTGACATAGCATTAAAATGCAAATAAAAAGAAATTAAGTGCACGAAATAAATTCCCATAAAGGTGGGTATTAAGTTCGAGTTTAGCCGCTTAAATCGCTAAAGTGAAAACTAAATCAGTAAAAAAAGGCATAAAATTATACATATTTGTTACAAATTTTATTATAACTTGATGGGGAATACCCCAAAGTAAATTTTCACAAAGTTTGTATTCCTTAAGGTGGATTAATTAAGAAAAGTAATCGTGAAAAAATTGCGATTTTAGCGGATAAACTCGAACTTAATTCCCACCTAAAGGGGAAAATGTAATTTTTTTGTTGTTGCCTAAAATTTAACATTGTTTTATTAAGAAAATTAAGTTTTTCATTTAAAAAATAAAAACGAAAAACAAATAAAAAATTACAAACATATATGGAACAAACATGGTAAATGCAACATTTGGTATGACGCAAGCCAATTTCCTATCTTCCTAAAGTTTATTGTCTTTGTTTGAAACATTCTTAAAAAAGGAAAATTTAATTGGGATGTGGACAATTAAAAAAAAAAATAATAATAATAAAATTTAACTACAAACAAATATTTTTTTCCAATAAAAATAATTTAAATTTAGCGCTAGATTAAGTGTCCGTTTTTTCGGTGTATCTGAGATCAATATTTCGATGTATTACAGACGAAATGACAAATTAATATACTCCTATTCTATGGTGGATGGAATAAATAGCATCCTGGTGTCCCTGCATCAAGTTGGATGCCATAACCACTCTTCGGCTTGCTTTATGGTTTGTCTCGTTCTTTTCATCGCAATCTTCTCATATTCTATGAATTTCGAGTGAATTCCCCAATTTTTCCAGGAATCAACTCTGTAGGTTAACTCTGTGAATTAGGGGTGTGCTGGTGACACGCGTGAATCACGTGAGTTGTGATCAAAATCCAAAGCAACTGTCGTGAATGGGACTAAAATAAATATGTCGTGCGTGAGAAATAAAATCGGTTCGTGAATGTGCGTGAATAAAATTTCTGCAAAATCACGCTCACGAAAAAATCAAGATTTAATTCATACTCGTATGTTAGCTAAAATTAATTTAACTCTCGAACTATATTCTATTTTTGACTTTTGTTACATTTCCTGATTTACGTTTGGAAAATGTCGTGTCTTTAAAAGTAGTCCCAAACATAATATGTTCTAACATATTAACATATATGTCCCAAACATGTTATGCTAGTTTATGAACATTAAATGCTTTCACTTAAAAATATTGTGTTAAAAAATTTGAGTTTCAAACATATAATTTTTACACCCAAACATATGTAAAACTGTCTTTTTCGTTCGTGTACTGTAAACTTATTCGTTTTGCCCTTAAAGTTATTATATTTTTTTTTTAATTTCCCCACAGTGCAACATTGATTTGGTTGCGATTTGTATTAACTTCTACCTATCATATGTAAGTTATCCATAGAGTTGTGAAATATTCACTCTCAGCAAATGATGGAGTTTCATAGATACAGTGACTCACACGTCTAACCGAACGCTACCAACGTTAGGTTTAATTTGATCAAATCTATGTGAAAAATATAGATTTATGGGTATAAACGGCCACTCTTAATATATAAATTATAAAAACGTAACAAAACATATGGAATTCATTCCACACATGTAACCGGATTATTCAAAAAGGGTATTATTAATATTTCGTCGCATATCCTTTAACATATATTACGGCTTCTAGTCACTTTGGTATTGAAGGCACAACATTTTTGCAAATTTGATCTTTGCTTCCAAAATAGATGACTTGGGCTCCTGACATTGGAATGCCTCTTTTGGTAAATTTTTCGTCCAATTTCGTGCCAAACGTGCTCGATAATATTGAGATTGTGTATAATAATAAATTATCTATATTTTTCATATAAATATCACAAATTGTAATTTGAAGTTGCGGGCGTACGGTTAGACGTGTGAGTCACTATATCTCTCGCAAAGAAAGAGAATGTCAAACAACACCAACTAACCTACCAGTCATTTTGCATTCAAAAATTATACTAAATCAAGCTAAACACTCTTTACTGTTGTTAGACCTAACATCTGTTAGATTACCCCTTTTCCGAAACCCTACCTCGTTGCACAATTAACTTCGATGCTTTTGTTTTCGAAAGATCATCGGAGAGTAGTAGTATATCAGATGTAAACATTGGTTCCGCTGCAGTTGAATTGTGCCTGGCACGAAACGTGCGATTTTCAATCGCATGCCGCTGCTTCTATGACGATTGCGCCCATGGTCTGACTTGTTTTTTATTTTTTTAATGTCTCTGCTCTGCTTTTGTTATTGAAGTAAATATTTAAAGAGAATTAATTGGCGCTACTTTTAAAAGAATGGGTAAAATTTTATGGGATTTGGAATAGCATAGGAGTAAAATGTTTCCTGATAATCATTACTTACTTCTCTACTTCTCGAAAAGTTGAACTATACTTTATCCAAATTACATCTTATATGTCATAAAGAACAACCAAATAGATTAGGTTAGGTTATTCTAAAAATAGAGCATAAAGGCCTATGGCGACCAAATTAGGCAATGAACTTAACGATATTCCTACTGTGTATTTTTTGTACGTTTAATCTATCCTCTTATAGGTCCTTAAATGTATTACTGGTAAAAAATACAAACAATAATGCCCTTAAAGATGAAAATATTACGGGGTGCTAGGTAGTTGCAAATGTTTTGAAAAAGTCGGAATATACGATTCTTTACCTTTCGGGAAATATCAATATTCTATAACAGCCCATTCAATTTTCCAATAAGAATTTGGAAATACCACTCCATAAAGATAATTTTTTAAGTGAAACCTAAACAAGAAAGTTATTATTATGGGGGATATACATACATAGATTAAGTTCATGGTAGGACTAGTTGCAAATGTTTTGAACAGCACTGTATATTGGGTGTGATAATTCACTTGGTGGGAATATTAGTTCTTAGCGGTTCTCTAAACACAAAAAAAATATAATTCAATCATGAAATTATTGATCTAATTAATTTTTTAATTGAAATGTGTTAACTCACGAAAATGATTATCATTATTGAAAATGAGTATCAATTGAAAAGTAATCATTAAAAACAAATAATTTTTTATTGATTCAATCAAAAATTTTATTGATGTTGATTGATTCAATCAAAAATTTAATTGATGTCTTGATGATTGGAAAACTCAATCTTAATTGATACATATAATTAATTAAACTTCAATCCAATTTCCAATTAACCTTTTAATTAAATCAGCAAAACAAGTATTTGAGGTTTGCAATCGACATCGATTAAATTGTTTGATTAAATTGTCAATTGAAACTATTAATTGTTAAATAAAATCCGCCAAAAATTTCACTCATTTTCTTAACTAACTCTGTGTTCTTAGTTGGAATAAAACAATGATTGTATCAATTAATTTTTTAATTAGAGGCGTAACTATTGTGCATCAAACACATCTTTGTGTATTTATTTTGATTAAAAATTTATTGCATCAATTAATTGTTTTATTAAAAATTACAAAAATTCAATAATTTTTTAACTGAAGTTTATCAAGATAGAAACATTAAGTTAATTAATGATTGAAAATTTTTAATTAAAAAATTAATTGATACAATTAATTGTTATATAAAAATTTATTTCAAACAATCATTTTTTTAATCAAACTAAAAACACAAAGTCAGATAAGAAAGTAATTGAAAAAAGCTACGAAATCAATTGAGTTTTGAAATCAACGTCAATTAAGTTTTTAATTGAATCAATTAAAAAAATAATTGAAATCTTCCAAACAAACAAATCAATTAATTAATTTTATTTTTTAAACAAATATTTTTTATGCCCAATTAAAACTGTGATTGATACTTTCATTTTCGTGATTGAAGACATTTCAATAAAAAAATAATTGAAACAATTACTTTCGTGATTGAATCGGAATTTTTTGTGTTCTTTGAAAATTCTTTCCTATCGAAAAAGAATTTCGCCAAACAATTTTGTCCCCATCTTTTCGCTATTGCGTTTTTGCAAAAAGGCGAAGCCACTGTGAGCTTATAATTCAGCTTTCCGTCCAATGTACTCCCAGGGGAATTTCAATGCCATCTAAGTAGATGGGTTTAGCTGTGGGAATCTTACATCCTTTCATTACTTAAGTAGCTCTATTATTTTCTTCAATCATATTAACTGATTTTATGAGTCTAAAATTTTTAATTGTGTAATGTTTTTTTTTTGGCTAGAATATACCGAAGAAGGAAAATTTATTTAGGCAATTAGGACGCCTGTTGTTATCAACACACTTAGATTATCGTCCCAGAAAAAACTGGGTAAGTCGTAGGGGTAGAAAACTGCATACTAAGAACATTTGCACCATACCCAGAGCAATACCGTATTCTTATTGTAGCAAATACATTTATTGCCTTATTTCATTATATTTACATTTCACTTACACACAAAAAAATTCACAACATTTTTTCAATTAAAGTCTTATTGAGTTAAAAAAAAAATATTCAATTAAAAATTTAATTGATTCAACAATTTTTTTAATTGGAACAAAAAAAAATCACACAAGTTAATAGTAGCAATTAATTTTTGGATAAATTTGATCAATTAATTTTTTAATTTATACTATCATTTCTGTGATTGAAGACATTTCAATTAAAAAATTAATTGGATCAATTAATTTCGTGATTGAATCAGAATTTTTTTGTGTGTACAATATAGCTCTTGGTAATGGCTTCAGAGAAATACTTCCCCCATAGGGCATACACTTGGAAAAGTAAACACAACAATAATGACCTCTCTTTCTATCTTATCATTGTGTGTTGTGTGTTCGGTCTATTGGCTACTGAAATTGGATATCCTCCTTACAGACATGGCCGAACGGCGTGTCTAATGCAACACAAGTAGATCGATTATGTGATTAATTCTGTTGATCCATTTGACCAGTCCTGTTTTCCATCATTTCTTTACTTCCATTGTGTAGGGTACATGAGCTTCGGCGCGATCAAATTGAAAACCATTTTTACTTATTTACTCTATGTTATTTTTGTTCAAATAGAGCAGTAGCAATACTATGCGCTATATATGTTATCTGCTATTCTCCGCTAGTTGTCTGTCTGTGAGATTTTCTGTCGTCTAACGTTTGCGGCTTTGAAAACACACAGATATAAAAAAATAAAAGAAAATAATTATATAGCCATTGTCATAGCTCGAATCTATTGAATGCAAAAAATTATGATTATTTGCTTTTTTTTCTTTTGCGATGCCTTCTCTTTCTTGATTTGCCGAAAGCAATAGATGAAAGTCCATTTTATGAATGAGGGTTGCTACTTTTATTTCAGGGCATATCGAGAGATTATCTTTTTTTAACAATAATCGCGCCCCTTTAGCACGTAGAACTTGGTACATAGACACATTGATAAGAAAGAAGTTTCATTTATTTTAGGGAATAAATTTAATTTTTTAGTGTAATAACCCAGCAAAAAAAATGGAAGTTGTTCCACAAACATTTCCCATCCCAGACTCCCTTATCGAGTTTTGTCAACTTCCGATGCAGTCCTTTTGGACAAGTCCACAAACATTTCTTCTAAAGCGCATCGTGGGATCTCCCAATAATGTTTTTCCATTTCCGATGCAGTCTTTTTGGACAAGTGCACAAACATTTCTTCTAAAGCGCATCTTGGGATCCCCAATGATTTTTTTCTACTTCCGATGCAGTCCTTGTGGACAAGTATTAAAAAGAACGCAATCAGGCTTTTTTAAGTGCAAATTCTGTACAATTAAATTTTACAAAAAAATAGAAAACTAATAAAAAAATTTAAAAACATTGAAATTAATAAAAAAAGTAAAAAAATAATTTAAAAAAAAATAAATTTCATCCCCGCTGGGATTTGAACCTGTGCCTTTTGACTTTTTCGCTTCCATGGAAGTTCTTTTGAAAAGGTTTTGCAAATTACGAGAATTTTTAATTTTTTTGTTGATTTTTAATGGAAAAATATATTTATACGAAGATAACATATATACCGAAAATAAAAAATAAAAACGATGCATGACATAAAAAAATAATTTTTTAGAAAAATATTTGATAAAAATTATACCCTGTACCACAGTAATGCTGAAGGGTATAAAAATTGCCGCAGGTGAGATTTGAACCTGCGTTTCTTATTTTTTCGTTCATACTAATAAAGAACATCTCCAGAAGCAATTAGAATGTTATTCCTTGGTGTCGTATTACGATCATATCACAAACATTTGAATTGACTTTTCGACGCTTTATGTTCAATGGCGTTTGTGGCTGAGTGTGCTAAGATGTTCTGTAATGGTCAGCAAACCCTGGTTCAACCCCTGGTCGGAGCGAAAAAGTTTTTCAAATTGTAAAAATATAAAAAAATAATAGGAAAATAATTGTGTAGTAAAACATATGGATGAAAAAAAAGTGAAATTGGTTGAAAAAAATTATTTTTTTTTCGCTTTTTAAATTTCTTCATACACAGAAAAAAAGTGTCTCGTAAATTTAAGAAGATTTTTACAATAATTTATTACAAGAATTTTCCAGAATTTTTGTTCATTTTTCGTATCTTCAACGAAAATTAACTACTCGAAAGGAAATTTTACAAATTCTAAGTAGCAATCGTTTAGTTCATGGCCTACAAAATACGATGGAAATTTCCTTAAAAACTTCTTAACTGGTAGTAAAAAATTTTTTACGAAAAATGAACTTGAAAGTGGATAGCAATTTCTTACTGACAGTTCCTATAGTTAATAATTGTTGGTAAAAAAATACCCAATGAAATAATTTTAGTTCACGTGTAATTAAATTTATAGACATTTTCGTCAAAAATGGGTAGATATCATTTCATGAAGTTTTTGCTAATTTTAAGTTAAACGTTTCATCGTTCTTATACTGATATGCATTTAAGAGTATTGTTTTTAGAGTAAATTGTGGATAGATGCGATGAACTAATGCATAGTACAGAGATCTTTCTCGTCAAAGTGAAATATGTTTATTGTAAAGATGATGTTACTTGAAATTTTTTTTGAGAGTGAGAGCTTGCAATGCAATAATGAGAAATGGTAGCGAATGATGGAGATGTTGTGTATATCTGAGCGTGGGGTTGTTTTTGTTCTTTCAGTGGTTTCTGTGTGTGTGTTTATTATTCGCGAATGGTTGGTTTATTTGTCTGGATGAGGTGTTGTTTTCAATGAAGGCACATGTGTTTTTGTTGTTGTAGGAATGTTTTGGTTTTGTTTGGCATGCTTCAGTTGTATAGTTGGCGTTGGCGTGGGCTGTTGCATCTTTTTTGCAAGTATGTAATAGAGGTCTGCATCGAATAACTTTTCACTACATGTATGCAATTCGCTGTCGAATATAGTACATACACTGTCTTTCTCTCAGAGCGCAAGTAGTGAAGTGAAGAGAACACTTGCTTGTCAAATACCACCAAATACTTATCCGAAACAATATGTGTTCCGAAAAAAAGGAACAATAAAAATGTAAGTACTTGAGAAAAAGTACAACATGGATTCTCTTCACTTCACGTGGTACCACAAGTATTTCTCAGTTATGTGCGAAGCAAACTTTCCATTATTATTAATCATAGATATGTATGTATTTCACATATTTCATATATTTCATATATTTATGTATGTCACACACTTACCTTAACGTTTGCTGTTCTTTATAACAAACCAAAACATATATTATGGAGAGTAACTGTTTTTTTGTATTTCTGAAACTGCACGTGGTACATGGAGTACTCTATGAAGTTTTGTTCTCGCAACATACTTGACGTGATCACTCTGAGTACACTTCAATAAGAAAGAAAGAGGAATATGTGTTTGTTGGTAGTGATGACATCGGAGTAGCAACAAGAAGTTACTCGTGGCTTTTGGTGTTCATCAAAATGTGTACCAATAGTTTTGCGACTCTCTCAAATAGATGTACTCATGTAGCAAGTACACGTGTACTCTGCATGTACAAATGGAATTGTGTAACAAGGGAATATAAAGGTATGGAATATTTTGGTTTTTTGCGACATATATTGGTGTTTGTTTATTAAAACTTTGAAATGAAAGTTATTAATATTTTAGCGATGAGATGTACGATGGCGAAGTGATGATCGGTAGCTTAGAAAAAAGTTATTAAGAATGTTCAATATTTAGGAAAAAATGCTGAAATGGAAAGTATATTGAAATTGTTTTATGTAATTTAATTTTTATTATTCAATGTAAAAAATAAATATTCAATTTCAGAGTAACTCCAGATGAATTTGGAAAATTGTTTGTTATACCTCAGCGTATAGTTTAATGGTAAATAGGTAAGAGTTCTTTTTCAATGTGGTTTTCTTTTAAAAAATAATATTCTTTATGTATATTATTATTTGCTAATTATTATTATTGTTATTTTTTTAACCAGTTTCATGTTTTCTTTGTTGTAAAAAAATAATTAAGTTAAGAGCAACCCCAGATGGATTCGGGAAAATTTTTATATTTCTCCTCAGCGTATAATTTAATAGGGAAGTGGTAAGTTTTCTTTTAAAAATTGGCTTTCTTCTCACTAGAATATTTAGGTTTTAATGACCTCTTTATTGTCAAAATTACAGGTTTTTAATACCTTATTTTAGTATTACATTAATCAAATATTTTTAGAAACCAATTTAATATTTTTAATGTAAAAAACAAATATTTAATTTCAGAATAACAATTTGGAAACATTTTTATGAATTGGTAAGCTTTCTTTAACATTCTTTTAATCAGAATATTTAGTTTTTTATGCATATTATTTCTTTAATTAGATTTTTTGGAAACCAATTTAATGTTTTCTATTTAATGTAAAAAATAAATATTTAATTTCAGAGTATCCCCAAATGAATTTCGATAACTTTTTAACCTCAGTGTACAATTTAATAGAGAATTGGTAAGTTTTATATTAAAACTTTGGCTTTCTTTTGACAAGAATATTTATTATATTATGTCCTTCACATCGATAACAACACACACCCAGAAAAAAGTGACCTCTTCTTTAAGTTAAAATGAACTTATTGTGAAGAAAATTGAACTTCGTATAGCGCCAAAGACATTTTTATTTGTTTGAACGATATGATTTTCGTTGAAATTGGCTAGAATGCATTCCATATATTAGTTAACATTTTCCTATATTTATGTACTACTATACTACAGAATGAAAAAATGTAACTGAATTGAATTCATATATGGAATGATTTTATTGAACTTTTTTCATTCATTTGGATAATTCTTACATATTGGTGGTAAACCTTTTACTTCAAAATTAGAACTGCTTATCTTCGTTTTTAAATAGAATTTTATTTATTTATATAGGCAATTTTTTCTTCAATAAAAGACATGTTTTATTAATATATTAAATATATTTATTTAGAATCAACAGCATCGACTGGCCTTGAAATATTAACACATTTTTTTCTTCTAGTACCTTTCACTTTGAATAAGTTGCTGCATAGCAATTTTGTCCACCTTTTACAATTATTACCTGATAATCGAAGATTCCAAAATGAAGTCGAATGAAGGGGTTGTTATTCTGCTGGTGTTTTCTTTTTTTATAAACCAATTTTCAAAAAACGAAAATTTTTCTCACCAATTTAAAATAACAAATATTTTATATATTTTATTTGTTTTTTATTATATTATTTTACTACATTATTTTTTTAACAATCTCTCCGTATACCATAACAACGCGATTCCAACTAAAAAACAACCCACGCGCAAACATATCGATTACAGGTAGATAAAAGAAATGTAGGAAATTTTCCTATATACTAATAAGTGTGTTCCCTTAAGTTTTGAAAGGATTGAATACTTCGTAGTAGGAATATAAATAAATAAAATAAATAAATATATTTATTATTTTTACGAAACTTTACTAAATTTGAGTAAACTTGGTTTTAGTTCAGATTTTGTTTATTTTTACGAATGCTTTGTTATCAGTGTATAAAATTTTCTTGTTCAGTAGTAAATTCTTATACCCAGCGAAGAAAACAGTATTAGTAAAATTACATGCCCTATTCTAGTTAATGAACTATTCCTAACTGCTTTCAGTTTAGGATTTTTTTATTGAAACCTGTAAATTTTATTATTTGACACAAAAATTTAACTGAATGGAAATAAAATGGCTAAACTAAATTTATGAAAATTTTTTCCTTTATTTTCGAAGACACTTTTTTCTGGGTGCAGTTTTATGAGTTAATATATTGCTTAATTCATTATTTCTCTAATTGTTTCAGGTACAAACTTTATGAGGTACGTTTATGTAAGAAAAGTTGAATTCCTTACACCATTTAATAAAATGCCCCCAAATATGATAAGTTACAAGCTAATTTAAAGAGATTAAAACTTATATTTTATTATATGTTAATTTTTAACAATTTTCATTATTCCTTCCATTTTTTTCAGCAAGATATGTGAATATACTAACGATGAATAAAAAACTAAGGAAAAGTCAAAATGTCCAAATAGCGAGTTAAAATAAACTACTTTCTTGTTCCACGTGGTCATAATTTTTTTTCACAAAAACATTGTATTAAGAACTTTCATCATAAGTTTTTATAATAAAGTACTTTTGCTTAAAGAAAATTGAATTTTAATGTATGAAAATTTTCATAATAGTAAAACGGGTTGTTGTTCCTTTAATTATTTAATTTCTCTGTACTGTGGAATGATTGATTTAAAAATAGTTTAGTCGTCGACATTTTAAAGAGACTGTTAACCACTTTTTATTATCGGGTTTCCCAAAAATAAGCAGGTAAACCAAAATAATACTGACTTTTTAACTTGGTAGGGGTATATAAATCTTACGGTGTTGTAAAAATGAACTAAAATACAATGTTATAGATTAACTAAAATTTAAGAGAATTATAAACTAGACAAGTTGAAAAAAATCTTAAGGGCTAAATCATGGTCAATATTACTACAGTTTAGTTCATTTTGCAATGGAAAAGGGTTCACTGTTTTTTCAGTGTACAAATAACTTCCAGGGCACAACTTCTAAAGCAATGCAAAGGATCCAAAAAGGGAGAACTTCCGTCCTATGACAAGCCCATGTAAAATTCATTGGAGATGATCCGAGTTTGCACTACTTCCGGATCACAGATTGGGGATCCAAACTACTTTTTTGGAAGCTCGTTTTTTGCTGGGTATCTATTTGCCCAAATCATTAGCATTAAAAAATAATAATGGGTAATTTTGAAACAACGCGCGGATATCATGTGGTAACGGAAGTATTACAGTACAACTACAGATATATTCCATAATAAAAGAAATTAATATTTACAAACATATAACTTTTTAACTTTTTAACAGGCTTTTTTCCTTTTCGACTCGAACCAAGAGACAAAATTTTACATCGCAGAAATGATGAATTGCAAAGAGTATCTAAGAAATAAAAGTTTGTTAAAATTTTATTTCTATTTTTTTTTATTTTTTGTTTCTATAGAAAATTTCGTCAAAATTTTATTTCTATATAATTTTATATATTCTATATAATTTTATTTCTAAAGGAAATTTTGTCAAAATTGTTTTTTTTTTATAGAAAATTTTGTCCATTTTTTTTCGAAGAATTCTACCAATCTATCCAAACAGTAAAAACCAGCATAGCTGATCAGCTATCCTGCAGAGACAGAGAAGAACATGTATTTATCTTTATTTATTATCAAAGATTTGCAATGAAATTTTTTTTGCTAGAACAGAAATATAAATAGTAACCCACGTAGTAGCTATAGTTATGGTTGAATGATGGATAGGCAAGTAGAGTGAACATTGTGTGAGGGCACACATGTAATTGAACAATTGAAGTGTTTGTTCCGATCGTCCTAAAGGAGACCAAATTGGCGAGATTGATTTTTGTTATTACTTTAATTCACTCAAATTTAATTTATTTAAATTAATTCAGCTATTTGTAATTAACTCAGATTTTATGTAATTTTTCATTTCGAGTGAAATTTGTTGTTTTTTGACCCATAAATTAATGTAATTTAAATTCAATTAAACTTAATGTAATTCAATTGATAATAATTTAACATTATAATTTAACAAATTAAGTATAAATTAATCAAATTTAATTTAGGTTAAGTTAATTTCATTATAACCTGATATCGAAATAAGGGATTAATGTCTAAATAAAAGAGTGTTTGGATAAAAATATTAAGGAATTTGCTTAATTGAGTCATTCACAGAAAAACTTCTGATCCAATCACAAAATTAATTTATGCAATTAAGTTTTTAATCACAGAATTAATTAGAAAAAAATATACTTGATTAAACAACTAATTGATTTCTTGAGCATTTTCAATTATTTTTTTAATTGGCCCAATTAAAGTTGGATTTTGGTCATAAAACTCAATTAGTTTTAATCGATTATTTATTATACTATTATTTATTTATTTATTCATAATTAATTTAATAAAATTTATTGTATACACAAAAAAAAAGTTTTTTCTGATTCAATCACGAAATTAATTGATCCAATTAATTTTTTAATTGAAATGTCTTCAATCACAGAAATGATAGTATCAATTAAAAAATTAATTGACAGTCAATTAAAAAATTAATTGATCCAATTAAATATTTAATTGATACTATTAATTTGTGTGATTGATTTTTATTTCAATTAAAAAATTTGATAAATCAATTAAATTTTTAATTGAATATTTTTTAAAACTCAATTAAGATTTTAACTGGAAAAATTTTCGTGAAATTTTTTTCTGTGTAGTTTTATAGGAGTTTCTACTTTCTTATGAATTTCCCGATTACAATTATAATTGGATTTTTCTTTAATGAACCAATGTTTTGAATGGTTTTACATGATAGCACGCTCAAAATAAACACAACCAACTGCACTCAAATCGATGATTTGACGGTGGCAAAGGAAAAGAGATATGTTTGCACGAATTTATTTCGGCATAAGCCGGCTATCATGTAAAACCTTTTTTCGGAAGGTTCAAGCGTGGTTCATTGTTGGGTTTAATGAACTGCCTGAATTTATTCCGATAATTGGTTGATAGTTTTGCTGCAAGTAGAGGATGCTGATGAGGAATGTGGTAATTCCGAAACGTGCGTCCATCCAACCATCTTGCAGTCCATGGGGATTTGCCCAAATAAATTTGACAAACATTATTTTCCTATGTTGGTTAAGCTACACTTGTAGTTTAGTCAATGCATGGTTTTAAGCTGAAATCAAAAAACAACAACAATAATTCAAAAAAGTGAAAACAAGCTGTTTTTCAGTTTTAAACCTGAACATAATACTTACCATAACGGCATACAAGAATTTTAGCTATGGAAATCCAATAGAATAATTAAATGTTCCTCATAAGTTAATCTATAAGAAATGTCTCCAAAAAATCGATACTATCTGTCATTCCTTTTCTAATGTTACCCTTTTCACTGTAACAACAAGTGTTTATTGCGACGATAGCGATGATTATATTGAGGAATTGTATTTCTCAGCGACCTCCATCTTAGCGCCAGAGGAGATGTCACCGACATTGTCGCTACAACCACCACCGTCGCCACCATTGAGAAGAATGTCTAGTGCGCGGCGCTTATCATCTGAACTTCAGCCTCTTTTTTGTTTTCTTACAAATTTTTGTTTTGATGCTGCTGAATGCTTTATTTACGTTTGTTCTTTATTAAAGAAATCTTTAGATTTTGTTGGTTCCTGTTGTTGGCTTCTTGAAACAAATCGAGCGTATTTCGTTTGCATTGTTTTGCCGCCCACCGAATAACAACGATGGCGTTGGCGTCAACAGAGACGTCGATAATAATGTTCATGTGAATGGCAATGATGATAATGAAGATTGTTTTGTGTGGTATTACTGGCACTGTTGGAATATTTTGATTTTGATATTTCTCGTTTCATTTCGTATTGAAATTTCATGGTGGAAACAAGTTTCGAGCCACAGCACTCGCACATTCTGGGCTAAGCGTAGTTTTCGACGTTAGCTTAAAACGTTCGGTTTCTTTGTGAAAGACAAACGTACGAACGGACTGTGAACGGTCATTTAAATCAGAAAAACATAGCAAATTGTACAAAAACAAAATCGAAAATAATTTAAAAACAAATTGTCATAAATAAATTGCGTTGCGGCAATTCTAAGTGATTTTTATTAGTAGCGAATAAAAGTGCGACATTGGGAGACATCTCTAAAAAAAGCAATTTTTTTATTGTTGAGAAATTCCCAACAAGTGATTGTAGATTGCCAAAAAAGCAATAGCCTTTATTTGGTAACATCGTTGTTGGAATTTGAAAAAGCAGGTTATTTTGAACCACAAGCATTGAAAATAACACCAACATTGAGTACGTATAGGAATAACAGAAAAATTTTGGAAAATCGAATTTTGGTTTATTTGGGACCAGTGCAAATCAAAGAGGACGGACATTGCTGTGCATCTGCATTGTTATTTGGAAACAGATTGAGAAAAATATATTGACAGATAATCTTATCTGTTGTAGTCATCTGATCTGCCCGCTCCCATTGACATCTGTCTGTGAAACTTTGTAAAGCCGTTTTTCCCCCATTGACCATGGCATTTTTTCGCAAATGGAAAACCCACTATAAACACAAAAGTAAGTATTCTACACCTGACGTAAATCTCTAATTACATATACGATTTATCTTGAAGAATACAGCCAATTGTTCTGCTGATCAATTAACGATCATCTATGGAAAATTTTTGTATGCCAAGTTTTTTTATTGCAATTAATTAATCAATTGAAAAGCGGTTCCACCAACTAAATAATGAAAACTCAAATCAATTTATGACAACAGACATCATCATCAACAATCCGTTCGTATTGTTTTCAAATTTGTGTCTACATTTGAAATTGCAATAGCCTACATAATGTAGTTGTGCAATTTTAGGTCAAATATTTGCTATTAAGATTGTAGTCTATTGACCTTCCTGATTGGGGTAAAATTTCAAAATGTTGTAGGCTTCATCCGGCTGATTTCCTTATAAGAGAATATAAAGTTCACTGAAATAAAAATGTGTAATAAGTTCCACTATGTTGGGCTTTGAACAATTTATAAATAATCCTACTGTAAATTCCTACTGTCCCTGCCTAATAAGTAATGAAGTAGGTAAATATTAACTAAATTTATTTTTAAAACAAAGTTAATGAAACGATTCCATAAATAAAATGATAAATTGAGATAATAACGAAACATTTCGCTCTTATTGATCATTTTCATTCTTCTAAAGAATCATTTTCGTTAAGTCAATGAATAAATTTCATTAGCCGAATTTTAAAGAAATTTTATTTTTGTGTGTTAGTCAAAGAACTTAATTCATCGTTTGAACTCTTCCGGACCTAATGATCGTATCATCAACGCAACGTCCGATATATAAGTATGGTTGAGATTTCGACTGAATTCAAATTAGGCAAAATGAACCGACGATGTAGGTTAGGTTAGGTGGCAGCCCTGATACATCGGGCTCACTTAGACTATTCAGTCCATTGTTATACCACATTGGTGAACTTCTCACTCTGAGTGCTGCCCGATTCCTTGTTAAGCTCAATGACAAGGGACCTCCTTTTATAGCCGAGTGCGAACGGCGTTCCACATTGCAGTGAAACCACTTAGAGAAGCTTTGAAACACTTAGAAATATCACCAGCATTGGTGTTAGGTCGAAGCAGGAATCGAACCCACGACCTTGTGTATTCAAGGCGGGCATGCTAACCATTGCACCACGGTGGCTCCCGACGATGTAGGTTAGGTTAATACGATGAAACCTCTTAGAGAAGCAAGCAAACACTCAGGAATGACAAGAGCATTACTGAGAGGTGTTAACCCACCGATGAAAGACTTTTTGATGTTTGGTCGAAACTGGGACGGTGGTCTTGATCGATATTGATGGCCCTAAGCTTCCTCCAGATATATCTTCATCGTTATGGCATCCTAATGATAAAAATACATAGATGTGATTCTGCAATATGTAGACAAAGAGGTAAATCGAATTCGTATAAAAACTAAGATAGATCTAAATTTTTTTCGTAAAAGTCCAAAAATAGGCAACACCATAGCACTTTTAGGGTGAACCCAATCTCCATTCTCCAATATTTTTGAAACATAAAAATGCATTTAATTTTTACAAATTAATTCTAATGTATTCAGATGGCTTTGCTTTTGTATTGAATTCTACCGTTGGGGATGTTGTTTGTTTTCGTGGACAACACTATTTTCTCAATAATTTCTCAAATTGAAACCTAAGCAAATTCGTTGAAAAAAATTTTTGAAACCGTTTTGAATATAAGCATTTCACAAGTGCTTGTGTTTGTTTATTAGGTAGCAATATGAAAGTCGATGTTTCCAAAATTATGAAAATTCGACTTTTGCTTTTTTCGATTCTTTCAAAATTTTCAAAGTCGACAATCGACTTTTGAAAAATTCGATTTTTTACTCTTGCGAGTATTGAAGAGTTTTGACATAGTGAATCCCGTCATAATTTAAACTACATATTTCAAAGTTTACAAAAATTCGATTTCACCTTTTTTTGGAGAAACATCGATTAGTAGACTAGTGCCAAGAATGGGTTGATTCAATGTACTTGGAATATAATTCGGAGATGCCTCTACGTTAAAGGTGCGGATGATGACTCAAATCATTGTGAGAATTGATGCTAAAGCGCATGGTAATTGAGAAGAAGTGATATTAGAAGAGAGGAGAGAGACTAATAAATTTTGTGAGGATACTAACCTGATAGTTTGGAACCGCTTCAGATAGTCTCAGGCCTTAAGTATACGGGAAAAGTCCGTTGTTATACTGATGCAAAAATTAACTTATGTTTATTGCAAAAGATGTACTTTAATTTAGTTTATTGTTAAATTTTTTTAAGGAATTTTTCCTAGCTCAATGAAATTTTCTTTATTTCAAGTATGTCTCAAAAACGTCATGGGATATGAGTCCAATGCTAACTAAAGCGGTAGAAAATTTTCGTACACTTCTCAAAACTTGTATGAATGAACTAAGGCATGGTAAACAAATTAATGATTTATCGCCAATGCTTTTTTCTTTACTTTTAGTTCATTTTTGCTTACATTGGAAGGAGTATTTCCCACAATTTTAACAACGCTATATGGAAATGTGAAAAAATTGAATACAATTTAGTTCAATTTTCATTTTTTCCATAAAACAGTTCACTATTTTCAGTGTGTGATGAGGAAATCCCGCATGGCGATCTTTAAGTAAAGTACCGGACGATTGGGATGCCTACAAGGGCAATTTGAGAGGTAGAACTGAGAATGGCTACATCCCAAGCGTAGAGGCTAAGAGATGTCAAAAAAGCAAAATTCTCCTTATGATCCTATTTCATCCGTATTACAATTAAAATATTTGTTTGTACTTTGAAATTGTCTTCAATAAGTGGATGTGGATATATATTTCGAAATGTGAAATTAACGCATGACCTCCATTTTACGTGCCCATTTCAAGTTGCACATTCAATTCATTACAATTGACTTAATTCATCTTAAAACAAAACATTCGCTTCTATGCTGGTCCCCAATAATAGTTGCTCCGATTAGTGGCAAGTGCACAATATGCCATACTCTTTGTAACACAAACTCGTTGTTAATGTAGGGTATAACAAGTATTTCCGGAATTTATTATATTTCTGCTTTAATTTAATCATTAAATAAATATTTCATAAGTTTATCATTTGTTTGGGTGTTTGAGAACTCTTAGTGGAGTCTGCATGGCATTTTGTTGTTAGATAAACCATTTGGGGCGGAAAGTACTTGAGCAGCGGGGGATTCTTTGTGAAACATTTAACATCTTAGCATATGTGAAACTGAGAACAATGAAAATCTTGAGAATATGAGGGAAGTAAATGTAGCTAAGCAATTATCAGACGGTGAAAAAATTTAACCTATAGGTGAGTACTATGTTCGAGTTTTTCACCAAAACACTAAATTAAAAGTGAAAAAATATATATGAAGACGATGGCATTTTTATCAAGTCTCTTCAAATTATGGATGGAAAAGATCCAATGTATTGATTGCGAACCATTTAATATTTCGAAATTAATTGATTAAAAAAAGTAACCGTGAAAATAAGCTGGTTTTCAGCCTGAAAACTGAACATAGTACTCAGCTATATTGTTAATATTTACACATAAGTTTACCGCTAATATAATAGATGCTACACTACGCTACAAAAAACTTAGATCAAATGATTTTGCCATTAGTTTAATTTGTTTTTGATTAATTGTGAGTCTGAATGTTGTAGCTATTTTAATTAAAACTTATGAGCATTGAAACACCTACCATCCATTTTTGAAAGCAAACATATTATCTATTGGCTTTTAAAGTCGTAGGACTTACGTTGCTTTTTAACCCAGGTGATCGGTCTCAGTGTATTCGTTGTATGTTTTCCTGCGATGATACTTTTGGGGTGCCTTAACGAAAATAAAGTTCTCAGCCTGAAAGTATGCAACTATTTTCTATAGTAACTAAACTTACTTAACCGTAGAAAATTTCTTTAAAATTAGTAGAAATTTCGTGCACTATAGTAAAAAATGAACTTACTGGCAGTAAAACTGTCTTAAAGGCCAAATCATGGACATTTTTACTGCCATTTAAGAAAAAATATCATTAAGTTTTATAAAATTGAACTGACTGGTGAAAAAATTTTGTAATACGTGTAAGTAAAAATTTCGATACTGGCACGAAAAACTGACCAAATCTTTGTAATTACAAACTATATCAGAGTACACCACTTTAAGTAAAATTTTTAAGAAATTTTAAGGAGTCGCGTGAACTGCAAATTATTACGAGATCTCCATAAAATTTTTGAAATTTGAACTAACTGGTTAGAAATGCGCTTAACTAAATTGAAGTTCAAAATTTGCCATAAATTACGAGCTATTTTTTTCAGTGTATAATTTAGAAGGAAATGTTAAGAAATAAATATGTATATACCTTGCCATCGACAACTGTCACCAGAACCAATAATGCCGCATGTTCAGACAGGCCAATATTAATGCTTTTATATTTAAACATTTTCTGTGTCAATTTCAATTTTTTTTTGAGAAAAATGCTGGAATGATATACGTCATTCTCCATAAAATCAAAATCCATTAGTGAATTATTGCATTATAAATGCAATTCTTTGTATAATAAAATAATTTTGAGGCTTTGCCGCAATCCCTTCACTTTTGAAATTCCAGCAAGAGAATTGACGTTAACAACGTTAATGACATAATTCACTGTAAATCCCCTAAGAGAGAAGTAGGTAACAAATTTATTAAATATCTCGATAATTACGACTTATTTTTGCTTGTTTTTTTTTTGCAAAGGTAAATTTAATTATAGCACCCAAAAAAAAATTAATTATGTGCACAGTATTATTAGTTATTTTAATAAGACCTATTTGATAGTGATGATTTTGGAAAAAGTGTATAATCAAACAGTGATGATAAAGTTAATTAATGTTTGTTACAATAATTGTAGTAGATTTCTGTTAAAATTTAGCAAATTCTTGAAAATATTACGCAGATCAAGCAACTCTTGCTTACGACAAATATACAAAATATACACTCAGAAAAAAATCATAAGACCGGGTGGTGGTGTATACAGAAACAAAAATATTCTAAATTTTCAATGAAAACTTTAATTGAATTTGGAAAATTTTTCTTTTAAAAATCTATTTAATACAATATAATCTTTAATCAAAATGTATATCATGAGCAATTAATTGATTTTAATTAACATTGGTGAATGATATTATCATTTGTGTTATTGATCATTTTGTTATAATTGGTTAGTTAATTAATTAATTTATCACAATGGACTAAATAGTTTAAGTGAGCCTGAAACGGGCTGCCACTTTAACCTAACCTAATTAATTAAATTGTTTCTATCAGCGTAATTAGGAAATTTTTCTGGGAAAATTAATTGATTCAACAAATTTTTTAATAAGAAAATTAACTGTGTATTTAATTAGATCAAGTAATTTGTATTTACATTAACTGTTGTTTTAATTAACCTTGGTGATTGATTTTATAATTTTTGTGATCGAAGTAATTTCAAATAATTAATCAACTTACTTCAAAAAATAAGTACAAATTTTTCGACAAATGCAAGCAAATATTATTAGAAATAATTATTACTTTCAAATGAATTTCAAAATCGTAAAAATGTCTTAAGCTGGGTGCCTTTGTGGTAAAATTTACAATGAAATTCGGAACTATTTTGTGAGAATTGAGTAAATCTTTATAAAGTTTTATTTTGTAAACACTAGTTTACAAAAAATTTTTTTTTCATGTACCTTTGATGAGATGTGACTCTTCTTATGTATTTTAATCTGCTAGATTTGAAAAAAAAAATATGTAACAATTTTTGAGATATCCCGTTATTTTTAGGTTTTCGCTCTTTTTTCTCTAAACAAATTCTATCTCGAGTTAGAAATGTCCGATTATATCGTTGTTGGTACTTACATGAATGCAAATTTTCAAAAAAAAAAAAATCATATTTTACAATGACCCTTTTCCGCCGGAAATGTACAAACCAAATCCAATGTCAAATCATGAGCAACTCAACTTGAAAGACTACTGATCGCTTTTTAGCTTTGTAGTCAAGATGCAAAAAGTTAACAAACGGTTTCATCAATTTTAAAGATATTTTTAATTAACAAAGTCACGTTGACCGAAGTCAAAAAAAATTCTTCATGCAAAGATACCTATTTCTAAGTCAAATCATTTATCTTAAAGGAAACCGACTTTTGGACAAGAAAAAAACAACAATTCGAAATTCGTATTTTAAGGACGTTAAATCTTTGGCCTCACGACAATATTTTTTCAGTCTACATACAGCCAACAAACAATTGTCGGATTAAGTTTCCACTTTTTCGCATTTGGCTTGCGACAAAGTCCCACAGACTATTCTCAGTATTCCTAGATAAGTTGATTGGTATAATTTTGGGAACTTATGGGAATGTTTGACGTGTATTAGTTAGTCTACCCTTTTGCTTAGTGCCTGATAGTTTTATCCATAGATAACCTCACTAATAGATGACCCTCGCTCTCCGACCAGAAAATGTTGAAGAAGCCCAAATGAATTTTCTGACATTTCGTTTTGTGTTTTTCGTAAAGAGAAAATTTGCTCAAAATTAAATTTTGTATTTTCGTGGTTTTAGTCGCAATTTTTTGTTCAAATATGAACTTTTGAATATTTAATTTGATTAACATATAAATCATCTGGTGTATCAAAAATGTTCAAATTGTGGATAAAATAGGAAAATTGTAAAAACGAATCTAAGAGAGAATTTGTAATTCCCCTATTTTCTTCGTTTATTCCTCATTTTGGGAACTGTCAGTCTGCGTTTGACACCGATGGGTCATCTATTACTTAGTTATCTATTGTTTTATCAGTTTCCTATCGTTTGTAAACTTTTGTGGGCACAATTAGGGTACGAATATGACTGCAAATATTATTTGGGCTTTCGTGTGATTATCAAAAACATTTGTGAAGCCACTTTATGAGATAATGACCTCAACCCCTCATCAAAATCAAACTATCTTATCTATCTCATGACTTTATATGATGATGGATGGATGAATCTTAATTTTCACAAAAAAAGGTACATTCACTTCATATACCTAAAAAAGTAATAATGACATTATGCAAGCAAATGTCTTCACCATCCTAAATTAGAGGAACATTAAAATTTCTCCATGTTTTGTGACCACAAAATGTGGTGTCATGATAACAACTGCTACCTGTATGTACGTCAGTTGGTACAAATTGTAATGTCATGATGGCAGACACCTGTACAGCAAACTAAGTACAATAGGCCAAATACTATTCAGGCATAACGTAATTTAAAAACGTGTCTAAATAATTTTTGCCCAATGATCTCATGAGCTGCGGCGGCATGTGTTCATATTAGTGTGTATCACACATGCAAACACATATGAGTGTATTGAAAGTGAATCTGCCAGAGATTGAAGATAATGTGTTTTGCCCCATTTGAATTTTATAATTTGCAATAAAATATATTAAGAGGGCGGTTTTGCCATTAAATGCAAAAAACTCAACGTATCGAAAACACAAAATCAAATTATTGCAGATAGCCTCTAAATGAACCTAATAACATATAGGCATAAATTTCTGCTTTTATTTGTTGAAGCTGTTTGCACTTTCATGCTATTCGATAAAAAATAAAAACAAATTTCAATTATTTGAATTTAAAAGTAAAATCAATGGCGGCATTTGTTGATCTTATCTATTTACAAGCATTATTAAGTCAATTTGCCTAAAAATAAGATAAATCACATAGATTTAAAATGATTATTTATGGGTACCAGGAAATGTACCCCTGAAAAAAATTATATGTGTAACGTGTAAATTTATGTTCTAGTCTTATAAAGAACTTTTATTGAAAACATTTTTTTCTTATTTTATTTACACTTTTATACGTTACTAAAATACATAAAGTAAATCTTTACTCACCGAAAAAAAGTGAACTGTTTTATAGGAAGAATGAACTACCTCGCACGAAAATTGAACTAAATTTTACTCCACATTTTGAGATTTCCATAAAGCGTTGTTAAAACCAGGAAATTTTAATGCCCTGTTGTACTTTTTAACTGCAATTCACGAAATTACATCATCTCATAGAAGAAAAAATTAACTAAAAATTAAGAAGAAACTCATTGGCGTAAAATCATGGCCATTTTAACCATACAGTAGTTCATTCTTACTATTTTTGGGAATCGTACGAAAATCTTCTTTTGCTTTAGTTCATATTGAACTTATGTGTACGGTCATTGAACTTTATACTCACGTTTAGTTCATAAAGTTTTTGAGACATACTTAAATAAAGTAAGATTTCATTAAGCTGTGGAAAATTTCGATAAAAATAATAAAATTCAACTACAAGCAAATACATTTTTTTCAATAAAAATAAGTTAAACTTGGCATTAGTTTAACTACGGAAATTTTTTTCTGTGCTTAACGTTTGCTTTGACAGAAAGTACATACTTAAATTTTTAGTCATAGAAAATATTTATTTGTGCAAAATTATATTTTAGCTATATGTCAAAATAAAATTAAGATAGTTTGATTAACTAATACGAACATACCAAGTTTTTCAGAGTTGCCAAATCGATTTTTTTCCAATTCTACCGTAATTGCAGACTTCAGTTCTTTGGGTGATGTATATTGCTTGGACTTCGCAAATACCTTAGCGGATAATATGCCCCAGAGATCTTCTATAGGATTTAGATCGGGTATATCACGAGACTTGAAAAAGTTCTTTGTGAGACGTGCAACATGGATGGGAGCATTATCTTGTTGGAAAGTCCAAACTTCACCATATCACTCATCTGCAAAATCTATTAAGTTGGTCTCCAATAAATCGACACATATCTCTGCGTTCATTTTAGTGGGGACAATATATATTTTAGATTTTCCTCGTGCCCGTTGGTGATTTTATAGCAAGTTTGACGCGGATACCGAGAATCTCTCCAATATTTGTGATGGACATCAGGAACATCCAAATTGAATTTCTTTTCGTCGCTAAGTATAACCGTTTCGAACTCTTCGTACAAAAACTTGTATTTTTCAGCAAAAGAAATACGAGCATTTTTATGGTGTTGTGTTAACCGCGGCTTAGGATTTTTTTCATATTTTAGTCCTATATAGTGCTTGATAATATGCTGAATTCGTTGTCTGGTCACATTCAGACCCAATTTTACTTCTATTTCGCTGCAGCTCATATTTTCATTGGCAGCAAATTGGCGAATATATCGCTTTGGAATGCGCCATAGTTTGTGGGATTTTGTTTTTATAAAATTGCTAATCGTATTGCGGTGTCGATTTGTCGCCGATGCAATTTCTCCAATTTTTTTGGCAGCTATGTCCATTCCTCGAGGCATTTTTTACTAAAGGTGAGTATTAAGTTCGAGTTTAGCCGCTAAAATCGCTAAAGTGAAAACTAAATCAGTAAGAAAAAGGCATAAAATTATATATATATTTGTTGCAAATTTTATTATAACTTGATGGGGAAAAGCCCAAAGCAAATTTTCACAAAGTGGATTATAAAAGAAAAGTAATCGTAAAAAATGACGATTTTAGCGGCTAAACTCGAACTTAATACCCACCTTAAAGATTAAAAATTTTCACTAAATTTCTTCTGTGCACTCTTCAGCGAAAAAAAATGTAATTGATGTACAATGCACATATAACTATTTTCTATTGAACTTCTAACTTTCATTACAAATTTCATATAACGGTACATCGAATTGGTGTCTAGGACAAACTCGCTAGTGACAATCATAGCATAGAGGGTGATAAACATCGTTAAAAGAAAAATTTTAAGTACCGTTATTTTCGTCCAAAAGAGAAATGAAAAAATTTTGTTATTTATTTTACAGAGGTAGGTGTTGCGACAAGCTGCGTTTTGGTTTACAATCATTATGGTCACGTTTGTATGTTATGTAGTAGAATTTTGATTTTAACAATAAAAAAATTAATAAAAAGCTACACAAAAAAATTTATATATTATTTGTTGCAGATATTCTAATGCAAATTTAAAATCCTATTTATAAAATTTAATTTATTTCAGTTTTGTTATATGTATTTCAACCTTAAATTTTTTTTAATTTATTTTAAATGTATATATGTCTAATTTATATTTATAGTATTCAGTTAATTAAACTTATTTTATATTTAAATCTATAAAATTGAAATTAATCCCTTTTTAAGGCTATTAAATTTACTTTATTGCAATTTAATAAAATAGAAAATACATTTTCTTTAAGAAGGCAAAAGTATAATTTAATTAATTGTTTGTTTAATTGTTTTGTCGTCTTTTTACAGAATTCACATCCGACGATGCCATTGACGGTGAAGACTGGGGCTTGGGTGAGAAAGCCCTGAAGGAATCAGGCGCCTCAAAAAAGGATATCGATAATATGAAATTGAATTTGGAAGGTGCTCTTGAGGCCGATGACGAAGAAGATAATAAGCCGATATTCCAATCGTTTGATATCAAATATCTAGGCTGTACACCCATTGAGAATAAACGTTCCGAGAAGATAACATCGGAGGCTATAAAAACTGTGATTGCCAATGCCAAAGCCGGAGGAAGAAAAATAAAAACACAAAAGCGTGTCAAAGTCAATATCTCAGAGGAGGGCATTGAGATTTTGGACCATGTGACCAATGAAACCCTAATGCGTTTTTCCATTTACAAAATTTCCTATTGTTCTGTGGATGCTTCACATGATCATGCCTTCTCATTTGTGGGCTCTGAGCCGGATCCTCTATCCGATAAAGAGAAATTATCTTGTCATGTCTTTTTGTGTCCCAAGCGAAAGATAGCCCATGAGATAACATTACTGGTGGCTCGATGCTTTGAGAATGCCTATCAGCATTGGCGTGACACGGTGGTGCATCAGGTTAAAAATCCTCAAAGTGGTGTTGTTACTGTGACCACAACCACCATTGGCAATAGTAATAATAATAACAACAGCAATAGTAATGGCAATCATATTCTAAAAGAACAAAATGGCAACACTGGTGGTGGTCTCATGCAATCCAAAGTTGATGTACATTTCAATGCCGCCACTCAGAAAGAAGAGAAAAAGGCCGATAATCCCCTTATCGATTTAGCCGCCACCGATAGTGATGTCCGCAAATATCTTCAAAACACTTGGGTATCCTTTGAGGATGAGCCAGAGGGCTTCCATCACATTGCGGCATGTTAATATTAGGATGACTTATTACAATTATCGATTCATAGACCCCCCTATATTACCAAATTATTAAGTGTGTGATCGATATATGAAATCAAAAAATCTCTAAATATAGCTTTTAAAACTTTATAAAATGTAAATATTTTTTAGTTGTATATTATCTATTTGTAAAATAATTATATATATTTTTTATTAATATTGTTTTATTTTTTAAATAAATATTATTATATCTATAAATCACAATTTTTCTTAATACACATGAGAAGCAGGGGTTTTCCATTCCACTTCCAAAAATTTTGTCTTAAATTATTTTGGTATTGACTTGGAGTCGAAGAAGCGAGGAATTACACTAACCTTAGTTTCAAAATTTTAATTTAAATTTAAAATCTTTAACATAAATTAATTGGATCAATTTATTTTTTATGTGATAGTGGTAATTGATTCTATCAAGCCTATGGTCAAATCTCTTTTAATTAAAAATTAGTTGGGGAAATTAATTTCGCGATTTAAGACAAAAATATGTTTTTTCTGTCAGAACATAACTTGGATGTTCGGTAATTAATTAAAAACAAATTACATTTTAATAACCTTTTTAATTAAAACCAGTAAGGAAAGTCTAAAGTCGGGCGGGGCCGACTATATTATACCCTGCACCACTTTGTAGATCTAAATTTTCGATACCATATCACATCCGTCAAATGTATTGGGGGCTATATATAAAGGTTTGTCCCAAATACATACATTTAAATATCACTCGATCTGGAAGAATTTGATAGACTTCTACAAAATCTATAGACTCAAAATTTAAGTCGGCTAATGCACTAGGGTGGAACACAATGTTTGTAAAAAAAATATGGGAAACGTTTAAATCTGAAGCAATTTTAAGGAAACTTCGAAAAAAGTTTATTTATGATTTATCGCTCCATATATATGTATTAGAAGTTTAGGAAAATTAGATTCATTTTTACAACTTTTCGACTAAGCAGTGGCGATTTTACAAGGAAAATGTTGGTATTTTGACCATTGTTGTCGAAATCAGAAAAACATATATATGGGAGCTATATCTAAATCTGAACCGATTTCAACCAAATTTGGCACGCATAGTTACAATGCTAATTCTACTCCCTGTGCAAAATTTCAACTAAATCGGAGTTAAAAATTGGCCTCTGTGGTCATATGAGTGTAAATCGGGCGAAAGCTTTATATGGGAGATATATCCAAATCTGAACCGATTTCAAGCAAATTTGGCACGCATAGTTACAAAGCTAATTCTACTCCCTGTGCAAAATTTCAACTAAATCGGAGCAAAAAATTGGCCTCTGTGGGCAAATGAGTGTAAATCGGGCGAAAGCTATATATGGGAGCTATATCTAAATCTGAACCGATTTGGCTGATATTTTGCAAGTTTTTCGAGACTCATAAAATATTCGGATGTACGGAATTTGAGGAAGATCGGTTGATATACACGCCAATTATGACCAGATCGGTGAAAAATATATATGGCAGCTATATCTAAATCTGAACCGATTTTTTCCAAAATCAATAGGGATCGTCTTTGAGCCGAAACAGGACCCTATACCAAATTTTAGGACAATCGGACTAAAACTGCGAGCTGTACTTTGCACACAAAAATACATCAACAGACAGACGGACGGACAGACAGACAGACGGACATCGCTAAATCGACTCAGAATTTAATTCTAAGCCGATCCGTATACTAAAAGGTTGGTCTATGATTACTCCTTCTTGGCGTTACATACAAATGCACAAACTTATTATACCCTGTACCACAGTAGTGGTGAAGGGTATAATTAACCATATAATTTTTGATTTATAAACTTTATGATTGAGAAGTATAATTGTCTTAATAAGTTTGCCATTGCGTTTTTAACACATTGAATTATCGATTTCAAGTATATATTCTTGATCAGGGTTAAATTCTAAGACGATATAACCACGTCCGTCTATCTGTTGCAATCGTGCTACAGCCTTCAATAATGAAGCTTTTGTGCTGAAATTCAATTCATATCGGCCCATTTTTCTATATAGCCTTCATGTAAACTGATCTACCAATTTGACTACTTGAGCATATAAACGTCTGCTACTTCTATCTGATTTACATGAAATTTGAAATCTAATTCAAATTTGGTATTTATCGGTACATGTTTTGATAACATATAACTCCCATATAGATCAATCTCCCGATTTAACTTCTTGAGGGGATAAAAGGCGCACTGGTCATCTAAATTTCCCGAAACTAAAGTAAAGTTTCCAGATTTTATTTCTTGTTCTCATTACATCATCGTATTAGGTTAGGTTGGTTAGGTGACATCCCAATGTATCAGGATCACTTAGACTATTCAGTCCATTGTGATACCACAGTGGTGAACTTCTCTCTTATCACTGAGTGCTGTCCGATTCCATGTTAAGCTCAATGACAAGGGACCTCCTTTGTAAAGCCGATTCCGAACGGCGTTCCACATTGCAGTGAAACCACTCAGAGAAGCTTTGAAGCCCTCAGAAATGTCACCAGCATTACTGAGGTGGGATAATCCATCGCTGAAAAAATTTTGGTGTTCCGTCCAAGCAGGAATCGAACCCACGACCTTGTGTATGCAAGGCGGGCATGCTAACCATTGCACCACGGTGGCTCCCATCGTATTAAAAAATCTTGCGATTGAAGCAAAAATAACTTTTGTTTGTGCCCAAGTAGATAGCTGAAAACACTAATTGATCCCCAAAGAAAAAAAAAATTATCAATATCTTCACAATATAAATCTTAATCCAATATGAAAAAGTATTCAACACAAAATTAATTGATTCAATTAATTTGTATCAAAATAAAAATCAGTTGAATAAGTTGATCAATTAAAATTTTAATTGTAAACATTAATTTTTTAGTTGAAGTCGATTAGTGATATGATTTACGTGCTTAAAGTACTATGATCTAAAAATTAAAAAGATCTATTAATTTCTTAATTAAATCTAAAAAATATGCAGAAAGCAGTAGACTCAAAATGGGTCTGAACTTTAAAATGTAACACTATATTAATTATCTTATTAATTGATTTCTTATACTCGTAGTATTCGATAGGCCTTTGTAGGATCCACGATATAAAAAAATAAACCAGAGGAAAAGAATTTATAGTCTTTGAATATCTTGTCGATTAGGATTGTGAAGATCTCTCCCTTAAATAGTTTCCTTCACTTCAGATGACCCTTGCAAGTATACTTACAGAGATTATCAAGCATTTTTCCAAATTTCAACTTATTGAGTATAAAAAAATGTTTTTATTTGAAAAAAAAAACAACGTAACAATTTCAGTAGATATGCACATTTCATGCATCTAGGCTTGAGAAGGGGCGCTACCTTCATTACCATCCTTACATCTTGGCATATTCTCCACTACAAATGGCCGAGGGACTCCTTCTTGGGATTCCCGTTTAGGTGTATCATATTGGAATGTCGAAAATTGGACATTGATTTTAGCACTGCTTCGTAAAGCTGGAAGTGAACGCGGTGCTATTGGTGTACCCACACGGCTTGAGGCTCTGGCAGACGATGAGCCCTGTGAACTTGTATCTCCCTTGGATTTTATATGGGTCTCTTTGGGGGCAACAGTCATTGCCTCGCGACATGCCTGCTCATGGAATTGCTTTACTCTCTCCCGCATAATGGTCTCTCGTTTCACTTCTTTATCAATTTCATTACGCCTCTTTAGCTCATATCTTTCCAAGGCCTTTTCATCTCGCTCCTTATTTCTTAGTACAATTTGATCGGATACTTCAAGACGCTTCTGGAATAACTCCTCTTTGCTCAGCTTCTGGAAGATTTCGGGCCATATACCTTTCTGCTTTTTGATAAGAACAATGCGGGCCTCAGTCTTGAAGATGCGACAAAAGCTAGCCATTTCATCGACTTCCTGTGTAAGATGGCGTTCGAAAAAAATTGGGGGATTGTTGAATTTCAGATACGTTGGCAAAAGGACAATGTCCGGCTTGCGGGTTATCAGGCGATTCAGTTCAATTATGATTTTGATTTCTTCATCGGTTTGAGTTATTTGCACCATTATCTCGGGCAGAAGAAGTGATTGAACCCTGTATGGCCTTTCCTGGTTTTTGATCTGTGCTGAATTCTTTTACAAAAATGTCCAAAGCGATAAGCCGGAACAAATTCGATTATGGGACTGATGATGATTTCTTCTTGCTTTTTGATAATACACACGCTGCCGTAAGCCACGATAAACAACTTTTGACACCAGGCAATATTTCCACAATGAAAGGAGTATGACTTTTATTTTTTGTTGTGCTAGTGATATGTTGTCGATATGATTGGAGTCGATTCTAGTCTGTTTCCATACCATTCATCAAATTGCTGACTACTGTTCAAATTTATTGTTTATTCGTGTTTACAAAATAAATGCCAGAGTATTTTTCCTCGGCCGGCATTCACCTGTCTCTTGGTTTCCCTATTTACTAACTGTCAGTTTTGATGTCGGGGTCACCCGCCTTGGTTACCATTACCCACTCACAGTTTTTCCCCTGGCAACCGGCAATAGCCACCCATCAATGAATCGACACTAACACAGGACTACCATAATGGGTTCGCTATTAATAATCCTTTTGCTACATTGAAAATAGAAATAAGTTATGGATATTCCCTTTTAATCGATAGTTTATGTAAATATTAATGCTTTGGAATTAATTATCTAATAAGAAGTCACAACATGAAATATTTTATGAGGTTTTGTCCATGTCGGGAATATGTATGAAGAAAAATCAATATATTAGTGTGTTGGAATTGAAGGAAATCAAAAAATTGTGCCATTTGTAGTCCTTCCGTAATATTTCTAATTGCAAATTCAGAAGTCAATCATCCCAAAGTCCAATTGGGTTTAGTCTCTGCCTATTAACAAGGCGCACTGTTTTGTGTTTGACTTTTCTTTTCATTTATGTTACATGGTCGATAAAGCAGTTTGTATGTCGAGTAACATATGCTTTAGTTAGATACAATTCAGAGACGACGTCCGCTACATTTGCAAATGCATTTATAACTCATTTATTAATGGGTGCTGATGTACTCTACACTGAAAAAATATTAACCTGATATGAAGGATTCTGGAATCAAAATTTAAGGACACGTACTTTTAACAATACTAAGGACAAATTTCTTTAAAACATTTTTCCAAAAATATTTAAATAAATTAAAGTCCATAATCTTTGCTTTCAATATTTTTTCATTAAATTTAAGACACGGATCTTAAAGTCATATGTCTTAAGTAAGGTTATTTTAGGCTCACTAAAACTATTGAAACCATTGGACTATGGGTGGAAATTGAAAATTTGCGGCAAAAATTATTTACAATCAATCTAGTATCTCCAAACATGGTATATCGATATTTATTATCAAAATCAAATGTTACCAAAAACAAGTATATAAAGCAGTAAATTCGGCCGGGCCGAATTTTAAATACCCACCACCATGAATCAAGTATAATAGTTTACTATGAAAACTCTTCGTCGTAGTGGGTTATTTAATAAATATATAGAATTGTAGGGGGTTTCATGACAAATCTTCTCCCAAACGAGCCAGCTCCCGAAGACAAACTTTAAAGATTCTACCTATGAAGGCCAGATAAGATTCTGGATTTATGAGAACCAATTTTGTTTGAGTTTTAGAGAAAATATAAACATATCGTGTATATGTTGAAATTACGCCTTGACTTAAAATCTTAAATCTGTAGATTTTTCCGCATTTATTTAAATACGATGAGTAAAATCTGGAACTTTTACTTTCAGTTTGAAGCAATTTTCATGATCAGTGCGCCTGCTATACCCTGAAAGAAGTGTTTTCTTTTTTGAGAAACGTAATTTTAGACAAGCAAAGTTTTCTTTTGACACAAAATTTAGAGACAATCGTTGAATAAACGAAAACACTTTATAAGAAAAAGAAATTTCGTTTGTCTAAAATTTTATTATAGATTACTAATTTCCAGCAAATCGGATAAAAACTACGGATTCTAGAAGTCCAAGGAATAAAGCCGGGAGATCGGTGTATATGGGGGCTATACCAAAACATGAACCGATAGGCACCATTTGCTACTCACATATTTGTGATATTAAAATACCTCCAGATTTTCAATTTCAAACAAATCGGCCAGAAAATATAGTCTCTAGACGCCCAAGAAGTAAAAATCGAGAGATCAGTCTATATGGGGGTTATACCAAAAAATGGACCGATATACCTCAATTTCGGCACTCTTATTTGTGGTCTAAAAATCCCTATAGATTTCGAATTTCAGGCAAATCATGTAATAAATACAGTTTATTGTAGCTCAAGAATTTCAGGCAAAGCGGATGTTAAATATAGTTTCTAGAAGCCCAAGAAGCAAAATGGGAGATCGGTCTATATGGGGGCTATACCAAAAAATGGACCGATGGGCACCATTTTCGGCACACCTTTTTATGGTCCCAAAAGAACTCTACATTTTCAATTTCAGGAAAATCGGATAGAAAATATAGTTTCTAGAAGCCCAAGAAGCTAAATTGGGAAATCAGTCTCTATGGGGGCTATATCAAAACATGGACCGATGAGCACCATTTTCGGCACACCTTTTTATGGTCCTCAAATACCTCTAGATTTCCAATTTCAGGCAAATCGGATGGTAAATATAGTTTCTAGAAGTCCTAAAAACAAAATCGGGATATCGGTCTATATGGGGGCTATACAAAAACATGGACCGATGAGAACCATTTTCGGCACACTTTTTTATGGTCCTCAAATACCTCTATATTTTCAATTTCAGGCAAATCGGATGGTAAATATAGTTTCTAGAAGCCCTAAAAACAAAATCGGGATATCGGTCTATATGGGGGCTATACAAAAACATGGACCGATGAGAACCATTTCCGGCACACCTTTTTATGGTCCTCAAATACCTCTATATTTTCAATTTCAGGCAAATTGGATAAAAACTACGGTTTTTATAGGTCCAAGACTCCAAATCGGGAGGTTGGTTTATATGGGGGCTATATCAAAACATGGACCTATGCGGACCATTTTCGACACACCTCTTTATGGTCCCAAAATACCTTTAGATTTTCAATTTCATACAAATCGGATAGAAAATACTGTTTCTAGAGGCGTAAAAAGCAAAATCGGGAGATCGGTCTATATGGGGGCTATACCAAAACATGGGCCGATATGGACCATTTTCGACACACCTCTTTATAGTCCCACAATACCTCTAGATTTCCAATTTCAGGCAAATCGGATGGTAAATATAGTTTCTAGACGCCCAAGAAGCAAAATCGGGAGATCGGTCTATATCAAAACATATCAAAACATGGACCGATACGAACGATTTTCGACACATCTCCTTATGGTCCTAAAATACCTCTGGATTTTCAATTTCAGACAAATCGGATAGAAAATACTGTTTCTAGACGCCTAAGAAGCAAAATCGGGAGATCGGTCTGTATGGGGGCTATACTAAAACATGGACCGATACGGACCATTTTCGACACACCTCTTTATGGTCCCAAAATACCTTTAGATTTCCAATTTCAGGCAAATCTGGTAAAAACTACTGTTTTTATAGGCCCACGACCACAAATCGGGAGGTCGGTTTATATGGGGACTATATCAAAACCTGGACCGATATAGCCCATCTTCGAACTTGACCTGCCTGCAAACAAAAAACTAATCTGTGCCAAATTTTGGGACGATAGTGCCATTATTGAAGGCTGTAGCGTGATTACAACAGACAGACAGACAGACAGACGGACAGACGGACATGCTTATATCGTCTTAGAATTTCTCCCTGATCAAGAATATATATACTTTATATAGTCGGAAATCGATATTTCGATGTGTTACAAACGGAATGACAAACTTATTATACCCCGTCACCATTTTATGGTGGTGGGTATAAAAAGAGTGTCAATCCCCCCTTATTCCAGTTGCGTTACTATAGAAGGCTCGAAATTGTAATTCCACTTGGAATAGTATAGAATATACTCATATATGGAGTTAAATCTATACTTGCTTATTTTCCTTATTAACCCTCTAATCCCCAAGCCCGCCTTTAGGCGGGTTTCATTTTGTAAGGAAGCTTTTAGTAAAACACACCTTACGACAACAAAAATTGGTAAAATAACAAGTATATAAGCCCTTGGTTATGTACCCTCCACCATGGATTGCGTAGAAACTTCTACGAAAGACTGTCATCCACAAACGAATTACTTGGGTTGTGGTATCTTAAAATTTCTTAACATCGTTTTCTAAATTGTGAGTTAGTCCATACGTGTTATATATTAGACAAAAAAAGGTACACGCTCACAAAAAATCGCTTCTGTAACATATACTCCCAAACATATTTTGCTTCAAGCATATACATTTTTGGGTATTGCCCAAACATTTATATGTTTGATCTCTACCAATATATAATATGTTTGAAAGCATATTGGTCTAAACAATATATGTTTGGGTAGTCTAAGTTCCAAACATTTTGTATTTTTGCATCCAAATTCAATAATGTTGTCTTCCAAAAAACAATATGTTATTTTGTGAACATATAAAATGTTTGGAAGCATTTTGCACCCAAAAATATTATATGCTTAAAAAATTCTCCCAAACAATACTGTGCTCAAAATTTTATTTATATATTTACAATCATAGTGAATTATGAAAATAAACAGGTAATATAGGTGCTAACAACATAGGTTTTCGACCTGAATGCTCAAAATTTTGTTTCTGCCTAATTGTATATTCCCCCACATCTTTCTCACTTCCAAGACATTTTTTAGTTCTTAGCACCTTTTTCTGTAATACAAACATTGTAGAAGAAATTATTCAATTTTTTTTATTTTAATTTTACCTTTTTCCGGACGGGGATTCGAACAGCGGACCACACAGTTTGTAAGGATCAAAGAAGAAGCTGATCAATTGCCCAAGGAAAAATAAAATGTAAATTTTGTAATAACAAGCAACAACCACCAACTTAATTCAATATCGCTCCCTGTTAAATAGCGCTCCAAGCTACTAAACACATATATGTTTATAGACTATTTCTAAATTAATATATGTTTGCATCCAAGCATATTATATTTACAAACATTTTATGTCCCAAACATAATATGTTCTAACATATTAACATATATGTCCCAAACATGTTATGCTAGTTTATGAACATTATATGCTTGCACTCAAAAATATTGTGTTTAAAAATTTGTGTTCCAAACATATAATGTTTATAGCCAAACATATGAAAAACAGTCTTTTTCATCCGTGTATGTGTAGGTAAGTCTACAAATAATTACGAATCGATATGGACTTTTGCACGGTACGTAGAGAGCCAGAATTGAAATATGGGGGTCGCTTATATGGGGGCTATATACAATTATGACTGATATGGACCAATTTTTGTGTGATTAGGGATCGATTTATCTGAGGGCTATATATAACTATAGACCGATATGGACCTAGTTAGGCATGGTTGTTAACGGCAATATACTAGCACAATGTACCAAATTTCAACTGACTCGGATGACATTTGCTCCTCCAAGAGGCTCCAAAACCAAATCTCAAGATCGGTTTATATGGGGGCTATATATGATTATGGACTGATATGGACCACTTTTGGCATGGTTGTTAAATATCATATACTACCACCACGTACTAATTTTAAACCAGATCGGATGAATTTTGCTTCTCCAAAAGGCACCGGAGGTCAAATCTGGGGATCGGTTTATATGGGGGCTATATATAATTATGGACCGATTTCGACCAATTTTTGCATATGTGTTTGAGGCCATATATTAACACCACGTACCAAATTTCAACTGAATCGGATGAATTTTGGTCTTCCAAGAGGCTCCGGAGGTCAAATCTGGTGATCGGTTTATATGGGGGCTATATATAATTATGGACCGATGTGGACCAATTTTTGCATGGTCATTATATGGGGGCTATATATAATTATGGACCGATGTGGACCAATTTTTGCATGCTTGTTAGAGACCATATACTAACACCATGTACCAAATTTCAGCCGGATCGGATGAAATTTGTTTCTCTTAGAGGCTCCACAAGCCAAATCGGGGGATCGGTTTATATGGGGGCTATATGTAATTATGGACCGATGTGGACCAATTTTTGCATTGTTGTTAGAGACCATATACTAACACCATGTACCAAATTTCATTTTTCATTTTTCAGCAGATCTTTTGCTACCTAATTACAAATTGAATGTAAATTTGCTAATCTAAATACAAAACAATTTGGCGTGCCATGGCTTTTGTGCTGAAAATTCATCAAAGATTTATAAATTTTGAAAAGTTTTTTTTTAAATTTATAACCGCCAAACCATGTTGAATTCTCGTCCATATATGTCGGCTATTATTAGTCGTTCACTACCTTTATTTGAAACTGCTGAAATTTGCTTCTCTTAGAGGGTCCGCAAGCCAAATTTGGGGGTCCGTTTATATGGGGGCTATACGTAAAAGTGGACCGATATGGCCCATTTGCAATACCATCCGACCTACATCAATAACAACTGCCAAGTTTCAAGTCGATAGCTTGTTTCGTTCGGAAGTTAGCGTGATTTCAACAGACGGACGGACGGACATGCTCAGATCGACTCAGAATTTCACCACGACCCAGAATATATATACTTTATGCGGTCTTGGAGCAATATTTCGATGTGTTACAAACGGAATGACAAAGATAATATACCCCCATCCTATGGTGGAGGGTATAAAAAGGGTTCAAAAATAGGACATGTTTTTCAACACTTTGTTTTAAAGGAATTTTTTTACCTAAAACAGATTATAATTTCTAGTTAAAGTTGATTTTGAATTTAAAATTTAAGTTGTCGTTAACCCATTTTCAAAGATTTTTGATAGCATACGAAGAAAAAAGATGAAAAGGATCAAACTTAAACACCCACAAAAAAGTGAACCCACACGGATGAAAAAGACTGTTTTTCATATGTTTGGCTATAAACATTATATGTTTGGAACACAAATTTTGAAACACAATATTTTTGAGTGCAAGCATATAATGTTCATAAACTAGCATAACATGTTTGGGACATATATGTTAATATGTTAGAACATATTATGTTTGGGACATAAAATGTTTGTAAATATAATATGCTTGAATGCAAACATATATTAATTTAGAAATAGCCTATAAACATACATGTATTTAGTAGCTTGGAGCGCTATTTAACAGGGAGCGATATTGAATTAAGTTGGTGGTTGTTGCTTGTTATTACAAAATTAACATTTTATTTGTCCTTGGGCAATTGATCAGCTACTTCTTTGATCCTTACAAACTGTGTGGTCCGCTGTTCGAATCCCCGTCCGGCAAAAGGTAAAATTAAAATAAAAAAATCATAAAATTGAATAATTTCTTCTACAATGTTTGTATTACAGAAAAAGGTGCTAAGAACTAAAAAATCTCGTTGAAGTGAGAAAGATGTGGGAGAATATACAATTAGGCAGAAACAAAATTTTGAGCATTCAGGTCGAAAACCTATGTTGTTAGCACCTATATTACCTGTTTATTTTCATAATTCATTATGATTGTAAATATATAAATAAATAAATAAAATTTTGAGCACAATATCGCTTCTGTAACATATACTCCCAAACATATTTTGCTTCAAGCATATACATTTTTGGGTATTGCCCAAACATTTATATGTTTGATCTCTACCAATATATAATATGTTTCAAAGCATATTGGTCTAAACAATATATGTTTGGGTAGTCAATTTCCAAACATTTTGTATTTTTGCATCCAAATTCAATAATGTTGTCTTCCAAGAAACAATATGTTATTATGTGAACATATAATATGTTTGTAATATGTTTGATCGGTTTATATGGGGGCTATATATAATTATGGACCGATGTGGACCAATTTTTGCATGGTCATTATATGGGGGCTATATATAATTATGGACCGAT
This sequence comes from Haematobia irritans, assembly GCF_050003625.1. Taxonomy (NCBI): domain Eukaryota; kingdom Metazoa; phylum Arthropoda; class Insecta; order Diptera; family Muscidae; genus Haematobia; species Haematobia irritans. The sequence continues at coordinate 124,615,359 of NC_134398.1, read as the reverse complement.
GTGGACCAATTTTTGCATGCTTGTTAGAGACCATATACTAACACCATGTACCAAATTTCAGCCGGATCGGATGAAATTTGTTTCTCTTAGAGGCTCCACAAGCCAAATCGGGGGATCGGTTTATATGGGGGCTATATGTAATTATGGACCGATGTGGACCAATTTTTGCATTGTTGTTAGAGACCATATACTAACACCATGTACCAAATTTCATTTTTCATTTTTCAGCAGATCTTTTGCTACCTAATTACAAATTGAATGTAAATTTGCTAATCTAAATACAAAACAATTTGGCGTGCCATGGCTTTTGTGCTGAAAATTCATCAAAGATTTATAAATTTTGAAAAGTTTTTTTTTAAATTTATAACCGCCAAACCATGTTGAATTCTCGTCCATATATGTCGGCTATTATTAGTCGTTCACTACCTTTATTTGAAACTGCTGAAATTTGCTTCTCTTAGAGGGTCCGCAAGCCAAATTTGGGGGTCCGTTTATATGGGGGCTATACGTAAAAGTGGACCGATATGGCCCATTTGCAATACCATCCGACCTACATCAATAACAACTGCCAAGTTTCAAGTCGATAGCTTGTTTCGTTCGGAAGTTAGCGTGATTTCAACAGACGGACGGACGGACATGCTCAGATCGACTCAGAATTTCACCACGACCCAGAATATATATACTTTATGCGGTCTTGGAGCAATATTTCGATGTGTTACAAACGGAATGACAAAGATAATATACCCCCATCCTATGGTGGAGGGTATAAAAAGGGTTCAAAAATAGGACATGTTTTTCAACACTTTGTTTTAAAGGAATTTTTTTACCTAAAACAGATTATAATTTCTAGTTAAAGTTGATTTTGAATTTAAAATTTAAGTTGTCGTTAACCCATTTTCAAAGATTTTTGATAGCATACGAAGAAAAAAGATGAAAAGGATCAAACTTAAACACCCACAAAAAAGTGAACCCACACGGATGAAAAAGACTGTTTTTCATATGTTTGGCTATAAACATTATATGTTTGGAACACAAATTTTGAAACACAATATTTTTGAGTGCAAGCATATAATGTTCATAAACTAGCATAACATGTTTGGGACATATATGTTAATATGTTAGAACATATTATGTTTGGGACATAAAATGTTTGTAAATATAATATGCTTGAATGCAAACATATATTAATTTAGAAATAGCCTATAAACATACATGTATTTAGTAGCTTGGAGCGCTATTTAACAGGGAGCGATATTGAATTAAGTTGGTGGTTGTTGCTTGTTATTACAAAATTAACATTTTATTTTTCCTTGGGCAATTGATCAGCTACTTCTTTGATCCTTACAAACTGTGTGGTCCGCTGTTCGAATCCCCGTCCGGCAAAAGGTAAAATTAAAATAAAAAAATCATAAAATTTAATAATTTCTTCTACAATGTTTGTATTACAGAAAAAGGTGCTAAGAACTAAAAAATCTCGTTGAAGTGAGAAAGATGTGGGAGAATATACAATTAGGCAGAAACAAAATTTTGAGCATTCAGGTCGAAAACCTATGTTGTTAGCACCTATATTACCTGTTTATTTTCATAATTCATTATGATTGTAAATATATAAATAAATAAATAAAATTTTGAGCACAATATCGCTTCTGTAACATATACTCCCAAACATATTTTGCTTCAAGCATATACATTTTTGGGTATTGCCCAAACATTTATATGTTTGATCTCTACCAATATATAATATGTTTCAAAGCATATTGGTCTAAACAATATATGTTTGGGTAGTCAATTTCCAAACATTTTGTATTTTTGCATCCAAATTCAATAATGTTGTCTTCCAAGAAACAATATGTTATTATGTGAACATATAATATGTTTGGAAGCATTTTGCACCCAAAAATATTATATGCTTAAAAAAAATTCTCCCAAACAATATTGTGCTCAAAATTTTATTTATTTATTTATATATTTACAATCATAATGAATTATGAAAATAAACAGGTAATATAGGTGCTAACAACATAGGTTTTCGACCTGAATGCTCAAAATTTTGTTTCTGCCTAATTGTATATTCCCCCACATCTTTCTCACTTCCACGAGATTTTTTAGTTCTTAGCACCTTTTTCTGTAATACAAACATTGTAGAAGAAATTATTCAATTTTATGATTTTTTTATTTTAAGTTTACCTTTTGCCGGACGGGGATTCGAACAGCGGACCACACAGTTTGTAAGGATCAAAGAAGTAGCTGATCAATTGCCCAAGGAAAAATAAAATGTTAATTTTGTAATAACAAGCAACAACCACCAACTTAGTTCAATATCGCTCCCTGTTAAATAGCGCTCCAAGCTACTAAACACATATATGTTTATAGGCTATTTCTAAATTAATATATGTTTGCATCCAAGCATATTATATTTACAAACATTTTATGTCCCAAACATAATATGTTCTAACATATTAACATATATGTCCCAAACATGTTATGCTAGTTTATGAACATTATATGCTTGCACTCAAAAATATTGTGTTTAAAAAATTGTGTTCCAAACATATAATGTTTATAGCCAAACATATGAAAAACAGTCTTTTTCATCCGTGTGGCATATCTAATAATATATGCTTGGATAGGACCATATACAGCACTATATCTAATAAGATATGGTAGATATAACATCATATCTAACTATATATGGGGTTAAATACGGTCCAAAATATAATAAAAAAATCATGAACAAGTTAAAAAGATTTTTGAAATACACGTCTAAACCTCAATGTCATTATGTCAAATGTCAACGCCGTCAGGGGCATCACTTCTAAACAAATTTAACGCAAGACTAGCTGAGAAAATTAAGAAATTTAATATAATTGTTTTAAATGTGTTCCTTTGATAAAGTGTATATCGTTTCCTTTATTGCGGAGATTATGTAGGTAAGTAGATTGTATTTGTTATTTCCTTAGTAGTCATTTTCATATTGTTTTACTATTTTCTAGATTTCTAGAGGTGTACTGGTTAACATGCCCGCCTTGCATTCAAAAGGTCACGGGTTCAATCCCAGTTCCGACCAACACCAAAAATTATTTCGGCGGTGGATTATCTCCTCGCAGTAATGTTGGTGACATTTCTGCTTCAAAGATTCTCTAAGTTGTTTCAGCGCAACGTGAAATGCCGATAGGACTCGATTATAACAAGGAGGTCCCATGTTATTGAGCTAATTATTGAATCGAGCAGCAGTCAGTGATAAGTGAGATGTTGATCACTGTGATGTCATGATGGTCTGAATAGTATGTATGAGCCTAAAATAACAGCCTATCTCTATACCTAACCTAATCCCGAATACACTTTAAATGTGAGTATTAAAAGCAACATACAATTATATGGCAATTTTTATTGCAACTTAAAGAAGAATGATCCAAAACAATACTAATACTTGCTTACATAGTTCAATATATTCCCATATTTGTTTATTCCTATATTTGTTTAATAATTGTTTTTTTTTTTACTTAATTTCATTGCAGATTGCCTTAACGCTGTAATACTTTAGTCGCGTGTCTAAGTCCAAAGCAGAAGAAACAAACGAAAAAACCCTTGGACAACACTCTAACTCAACTCTCTTAAATAGCTTTGATGGATCAATTTAAATTAAACATATTTATTATGCACATACTTTTTGTCTGTATTATTAAATAAAACAATTGATCTCATTTTATATACAAATTATGGGCTTTTATGTGTTGAAAGATCTCGAAAGATACAATTGTATCAAATAATATACAATTATATCAAATTAGATCTGATTAGATGTGTCTCATTTTTGAGATATGATCAGATCCAATTTCATAGTATTTAGATCTGACCAGATATAACCATTTTTCGGATCTGCTCAGATCTGACCATATCTTGGCTCAGATCTAACCATATCAAATCAGATCCCCCAATTTTTACACGGGAATAAGTTAATCGATGTCTGGTTTGCAATCCAACAACTTTCGCTCTAATAAAATGCTATCGAATTTATTCGCAGCCCAGTGTTGCAGAGTATATTTTCTATATTTGGATATTCGATTTATATTAAACGACAATTATAGTTCGTTGATATGTCGGCATCAAATATTTTTTATCCTCCTCCAATGGCATCAAATTTCATCGCCATTTTTGTTTTCTTATCTAAGAGATGGAAGCCCATGTGACATGTGTCTTTGTAGTCATTGCATGTAAAGGAAAACTTTTTGTATCATTCTTTCGTCATTTATTGTAATGATGTTCATTCACATTTATCCATGTTTTTGGTGTAGTGTATTGGCTTGTCTCAAATCCTTCTTTACAAAAACAACAATCAACATATTAAAGGACAATTCATATTTACCGCGCCAGGATTTGCATAATGGAATAACATTCATGACAATAGACACTGTCGTGATTACATTATTTTTCCGGTGTCCCAATTATGTCAGCTGAGGATTATTAGACATTCGTGTTGCTTATTACCACTATCTGCACGTGTAAAATCATTCCTAATCAGTCCCACATCCTTTCTTCCATCCATCCTTCAATGCAAACTTCTAGTTACATTTACGACCTGTCGCAGACGAAATTTAAAGATACAATTGTCAAAGTAATAAAGGAAATTTGCTTGCAAATTAGTATATTAATACACTTTTAGTTGCTGCCCAAACTCCAATAAGTTTGGGCGATAGTGCTGTAAGCATGTTAAGCGTGTTAAACTTTTTTACGCATGCATTTTTTTGTACATTTGTTTTTATTACAATCTTACTAAGGTCTGTCCAACATGCTAAAGATAGATGTGAACATACCACAATTCTTTTGTCAGAATTAAGGATTAAAAATATACGAGGGTGGTCCTTACACGGAGAGAAAATATTGTTTTTCATATGTTTCGGTGTAAAAATTTTATGTCTAGAACTCAAATTTTAGCACATTATTTTTAAGTGCAAGCATATAAAGTTCATAATCTAATAGAACATGCTTGGGACATGTATGTTAATATGTTAGAACATATTCTACCATGTTCCGATATTCGGATTCGCAAATCGCAAGAATTTATTTCTCTTGTAACAACTTCTCATTAAAGAGAAGTATATTACCAAGATTGAAAGGCGTTTTCATTTCGCCACAAATATGTTACGTTGCCTTGGAGTTACACTACTTTTTCCCTCATTGTATTTACACACAAATAATAGTGTCAATCCAAGGTTATTGTTAGTTAATTCATAATATAGTGAGGAATACAGTATCCAAAATCTATGACAGTATCCTTCATATTTGGCAATTAATTTCGAGAATGTTGCACATTTTCCCCAATTGAAGTCGCCATAAGTTTATAAGTTTCAGGGTTAAGAAATTATGGCCAAATGAAAAATTTGCGATTCCGAATTTCGGAACAGAACACTACATTTTCTTAAATATAATGTCTCTGGAATTATATATTAATTTAGAAATCTCGTACAAACATATATATGCTTAGAAACGTCAGAGAGAGATCAAATGATTAGAAACTGGAATTAACAATTTGGGGCCTTAAAAAAAGATATGCTTAGGGTGAAACATAGTATGGTTGCAGAGTGCACACAATTGTTTGTTGGAACAAATTCTGAAAATATGTATGCTTAAAACAGAATATGTTTGGGAGTGTATCTTACAGATGCAATTTTTTGAGGGTGTATACGAGGGCAGTTCAGAAAGTTCTTAGCCTAGCACAAAAAGCGCGGTATAAACAGAAAAAAGTTAAGTGTTTTGGAAACTTCCATCACTGTTATGAACACATGTTAAATTATGTTTCGATCTGGCAACTCCTTCATATAGAAACAGGTGTTTTCGAAACAGACGCATCCGCAATTTTTTTTATGGAAAAATTAGAGATGCGTGCTGTCATTAAATATTTAAATAAATAAGGTTTATCGGGACAAGAAATTCATAATGATATGGTGAATGTGTTACACAGAAAAAAAGTGTCTCGTAAATTTAAGAAGATTTTTACAATAATTTATTACAAGAATTTTCCAGAATTTTAGTTCATTTTTCGTATCTTGAACGAAAATTAACTACTGGAAAGGAAATTTTACAAATTCTAAGTAGCAATCGTTTAGTTCATGGCCTACAAAATACGATGGAAATTTCCTCAAAAAATTTCTTAACTGATAGTTAAAAATTCGTTTGTCATGCTATAAAACTACTTGTGAAATGTAAAGTATTTTCTAAATAATAAGTGCAATTTACTACAAGATTTTTTTGTATGAGAAAATATTTTTTTACGAAAAATGAACTTGAAAGTGGATAGCAATTTCTTACTGACAATTCCTATAGTTAATAATTGCTGGTAAAAAATTACACAATGAAATATTTTTAGTTCACATGTAATTAAATTTATAGATATTTTCGTCAAAAATGGGAGATAACATTTCATGAAAATTTTGCAAATTATAAGTTAAACGTTTCATCGTTCATAAACTGGTGTGCCTTTACGAATATTATTCTTAGAGTAAATTGTCAGCAGATGCGATGAACTAATGCATAGTACAGAGATCTTTATCGGCATAGTGGAATGTGATTAATGTAAAGATGATGTTACTTGAGTTTTGTTGTGCATACATGAGCGTGGGGTTGTTTTTATTTTTGTTCATTTAGTGGTTTGTGTGTGCGTGTGTTTGTTATTCGTTGATGGTTTTTGGCTGGATGAGGTGTTGTTTTCAATAAAGGCACATGTGTTTTTGTTGTTGTAGGAATGTTTTGGCTTCGCTTGGTTTTGTTTGGCATGCTTCAGTTGTATAGTTGGCGTTGGCGTGGGCTGTTGCATCTTTTAAGTAGGTATGCAACAAGGGAATATAAAGGCATGGAATATTTTGGATTTTTGAGACATATACAGTCGACTCCGCTTTAGCGCAATGCGCTTTACTGAAAAACCTCGGATAACTGAAATCGATCGCATTCCCCAGTTGTTTTTTCTGTCCATTTCATTTAAATTACTCCGCTTTAGTGAAACTCCGCTTAACTGAAAAAATCGGATTACTGAAAAGTTTTTTGTGTTCAAATGAGTTTCGTCACATTAGTATGACTTCGCTTTACTGAAAATGCCACATTCTCGCTATTGAGAGAGAGTACATTTTCTTCTCCGTATTGAGAACGCTTTATTTCAAGTGAAGATGGCACTTTCAAAACAGTTTAAATCACTCTGTAAATAAAATCAACTGAAAGGTAAAATTGTAGATGGCACACACACGGAATCAAACACCTTGTTTTTATTATTTTATGTACATAGCATTGGTCATAAGTTCGGTTAACTGAAATTGAGTGGATTTTTTTCCAGTTATACGGAGTCCGCTTTACTGAAACTTTTTCAGTTATCCGAAGTTCGCATTACTGGAAGTTTTTTTCAGTTATCCGTAGTCCGCTTTAGCAAAAACTTCGGATAACTGAAATTAAATGGCTGCATTTTTAACGTTTCAGTAAAGCGGAGTCGACTGTATTGGTGTTTGTTTATTTAACCTTTTAAATGAAAATTATTAATATTTTATCGGTAGTTTAGAAAAAAATTATTAAGAATATTTAGGGAAATATGTTGAAATTGAAAGTGTATTGAAATTTTTATTATTCTATGTAAAAAAATAATATTCAATTCCAGATGAATTTGGAAAATGTTTGTTATATCTCAGCGTATAGTTTATTCATAAATTGGTAAGTATTTTTTTAATATGACTTTCTTTTAAAAAGAATATTTTTTATGTATATTATTATTTGTTAATTATTTTTTTTTTTTGAAAACCAGTTTAATGTTTTTCTTTGTTGTAAAAACAATATTTAATTTCAGAGCAACTCCAGATGGATTCGAACAAATTTAAAAAATAGAGAATTGGTAAGTTTTCTTTTAAAAAATTGACTTTCTTTCAACTAGAATATTTACGTTTTTATGACCTTTTTATAATCAAAATTACAGGTTTTTAATACCTTATTTTAGTATTTCTTTAATAAAATTTTTTGGAAACTAATGTAATATTTTTAATGTAAAAAAAATATTTAATTTCAGAATAACCCCTTAAAATTTGGACAAATTTTTATTACTGCTTTGCCTGTAATTTAATAGTGAATTGGTAAGGATTCTTTAACTTTCTTTTAACCCTGGACAGCCATCCTTATTTTTTGTACATTAACGTCATCCTTCGTCATTTTGACTACGGCTGATTTCAAGACGATATAATTTTCATCGTGAGCGAAAAAGTGAACGAAACTTGAATTTATTTTCTTATTCAATTTGGTATAAAATAAATAAAAAAAAATTCATAAAACGGTCGAATTAGTGTAGCTTAAATTTACCATTTCCCAATAGACTAAAATGCATTTTAAATCGAAAATGAAATTACGTGTCGTCATTTTGACGAATGATGACTGTCTAGGGTTGTCAAGAATATTTGGTTTTTTATGCATATTATTATTTTTTCATTAGATTTTTTGAAAACCTATTTAATAATTTTATTTAATATTCAATTTCAGAGTAACCCAAATAAATTTGGACAACTTTTTATATTTCCCCTCAGCGTACAATTTAATAGAGAATTGGTAAGTTTTATATTAAAACTTTGGCTTTCTTTCAACTAGAATATTTATTTTATTATATCTTTCACATCGATAACACAGTTTTATGGGTTTATTTAGAATACTTCATTATTTCTCTAATTGTTTCAGGTACAAATTTTATGAGATACATTTTCCAAAGAAAAGTTGAATTCCTTACACCATTTGATAAAATGTCCCAAATATGGTAAGTTACAAGCTAAAATGAAGAATTAAAAATTATATTTCATTACATGGTGTTAATTTTTAACAATTTTCATTATTGTTTCCATTTTTTCCAGCAAGATATTTGGTTTTTTATGCATATTATTATTTTTTTCATTAGATTTTTTGAAAACCTATTTAATAATTTTATTTAATATTTAATTTCAGAGTAACCCAAATAAATTTGGACAACTTTTTATATTTCCCCTCAGCGTACAATTTAATAGAGAATTGGTAAGTTTTATATTAAAACTTTGGCTTTCTTTCAACTAGAATATTTATTTTATTATATCTTTCACATCGATAACACAGTTTTATGGGTTTATTTAGAATACTTCATTATTTCTCTAATTGTTTCAGGTACAAATTTTATGAGATACATTTTCCAAAGAAAAGTTGAATTCCTTACACCATTTGATAAAATGTCCCAAATATGGTAAGTTACAAGCTAAAATGAAGAATTAAAAATTATATTTCATTACATGGTGTTAATTTTTAACAATTTTCATTATTGTTTCCATTTTTTCCAGCAAGATATGTGAAAAAATTACCTACGATGAATAAAAAAGGATAAGTTAAAATGTCCAAACAGCGGGTTCAAATGAACTACTCTCTGTTCCATGTGGTCATAATTTTTATTCACAAAAAACATTGTATTAAGAACTTTCATCATAAGTTTTTTTAATAAAGTACTTTTGCTTAAAGATAGTTTAATTTTAATGTATGAAAATTCTCATAATAGTAAAACGGTTTGTTGTTCCTTTAATTATTTAATTTCTCTGTACTGTGGAATGATTGATTTAAAAATAGTCTAGTCGTCGACATTTTAAAGAGACTGTTAACCAACTTTTATTATCGGGTTTCCCACAAAATAAGCAAGTAAACCAAAATAATATTGACTTTTTAACTTGGTAGGGGTATATAAATCTTATGGTGTTGTAAAAATGAACTAAACTACAATGTTATAGATGAACTAAAATTTAAGAAAATTATAAACTAGACAAGTTGAAAAAAATCTTAAGGGCTAAATCATGGTCAATATTACTACAGTTTAGTTCATTTTGCAATGGAAAAGGGTTCACTGTTTTTTCAGTGTAGGCGAAAGTGCTTCTTCATATGCAACAGTAGATTAGGTTAGGTTAGGTGGCAGCCTGATGTATCAAGCTCACTTAGACTATTCAGTCCATTGTGATACCACATTGGTGAACTTCTCTCTTATCACTGAGAACTGCCCGATTCCATGTTGAGCTCAATGACAAGGGACCTCCTTTTTATAGCCGAGTCCGAAGGGCGTTCCACATTGTAGTGAAACCATTTAGAGAAGCTTTGAAACACTCAGAAATGGCACCAGCATTACTGAGGTGGAATAATCCACCGCTGAAAAAGTTTTTAATGTTAAAGGTTAGTATTAAGTTCGAGTTTAGCCGCTAAAATCGCCATTTTTTCACGATTACTTTTCTCTAATAATACTTTTTAAGGAATACAAACTTTTTGAAAACTTGCTTTGGGCTATTCCCCATCAAGTTATAATAAAATCTGCAACAAATATGTATAATTTTATGCCTTTTTTACTGTTTTAGTTTTCACTTTAGTGAAAAAAGTCGAACTTAATACCCACCTTAACAGTAAAAAATACGGTGGCAACAGTAAAAAATTGGGTTGCTGAATTTAAACGTGGTCGTACAAGCATTGAAGATGAACCACGTAGTGGACGTCCAAAAACAGCAACAACAACAGAAATTGTAGCCAAAGCGCATGATATGGTATTAAATGATCGACGAATAAAAGTGCGTGAAATTGCTAATATCATGGGCATCTCAAATGATCGAGTCCATTTAATTTTGCATGAAGAACTACAGAAGAAAAAGCTTTCTGCAAGATGCGTGCCGCATTTGTTGACAGTCGATCAAATAAACGCATAAGAATGAACATTTCTCAAGCTTGTTTGGATCGTTTTAAGCGAAATAATATGGATTTTAAGCGTCGTTTCATACTCCAGAGACAAAAGAACAATCCAAACAATGGACTGAAGCTGGAGGAAGTGCCCCAAAGAAGGCAAAAACAATTCAATCGGCTGGTAAGGTTATGGCAACGTTTTTTTTTTGGGACTACCTTCAAAAGAGTAAAACAATAAATTCAGAGTACAACCTTGCAACCTTGTGGATCAATTAAATGTACAAATTCGAGCAAAACGTCCTGGCTTACAACACAAAAAAATAATTTTTCATCAAGACAACGCACCAGCGCACAAGAGTGTTTTAACAATGGCTAAAATCAACGAATTAAAGTACGAGTTGCTTGACCCACCTTATTCTCCTGATTTAGCTCCCAGTGACTTTTACTTGTTCCCCAATCTAAAAAAAAATTCTTGCTGGCAAGCGTTTTACCTCAAATGAAGATGCAATTACAGTTGTAAACCACTATTTTGAAGACCTTGAGGAAAACTATTTTAATCAAGGGATAGAATTGCTAGAAAAGCGTTGGCCTAAGTGTATTGAAGTTTCAGGAGATTATATTGAAAAATAAAAATATTTTTAAAAAACTAACTATTCTCTTTCATTGATAGGCTAAGAAGTTTCCGAACCGCCCTCGTAGTTATGTTTTTACGAATTTAGAACTTGGAGCGTCTGTGGAGTATTCTATTCGGTTGTAGTCTTACAAGTATCCACTGTAAACAAATACTGTCTTAAGCACAAATTTCATACGAATTGCGAATTTTCCTTAGCAAAGAAGACGCATTTCTCTGACTGAAAGATTTTGTCTTTTTCTTTAAATATTTTAAGTATCAAAAAATTATAGTACATTAAGCAAATTTGGTTTAATTCGTATTATTAACAAAAACCATAAAAAAAGAACTTAAAGATAAATTAGAACGCAATTTCAAATTGCTACTTAACTAAAAATATGAACACAAAATTAAATTAAAAACTATTTCATATTGCTTTCGTACTCAACAAACGATTTTAAGGATTTTCTTTTATGATATATATAAAAGAAGCACTTATTATAAATTATTTAAATAAAAACAAAAATGCAGTGCTGAAAACATAGTTATTTCGCTTAAAATTGTGAAAGGTATATTGGTCACAATTTTCAACTTTCCATATGGAATAAAGTGATAGATTTTCAGATAGTTTTCCAGATACGCTGCCTCCATCGAGTGTTTATTACACAATGACTGATAGACGCTGCAACATGAAACTTGCTACTTGTAACTTAACATCATTATTTTATTAATGCGAAAAATTATGTTAAATGTGATGTGATAGTCATATAAATGTTATTTTTATAAGAATTTATAAATGTTTAATCCAATTAATAAACATCTAAACAATTGTGTTTTACTTGACCACAATGATTCTTTTACAACTATCTTAAAATGTAATTTTTCTGATAGTTTGAAGGGGCTCTTATTGGCGTCGTTCTAAATTTATCTAAAAAGGCACCTAATAATTGCACTCATGCGATACTTTTTTGTAGTAACTTGTCGTGGTACAAATAGTGACGGCACTTTTGCGAGGAGTTTTGGATATCGTATACGACTGTTTTTGACGTGGTGGGGATTCTCAGAAGGGCCTTCAAATAAAAAAATGTTGGCAGAGATGTTACAGAAGCGATTTGTTTTGAGGGTGTGGGTATTAATGGGAATTAGTTTAATGGATAAGATTAATATACCTATTATAAAGAATATTTCAGACAAACTAAAACATGTTTTAGTATAATCGAGCTTAAGAAATAGCAGACAATGTGTGCTATTTCAGCAAACAGTGACTGCTTCTCCTTTTTCAGCAGACTAGCAACATTGCTCATTGTGAAGATACCTCAAAAAGAGAAAAAAATAAATTCTTGTAAATGGGAAGAAACCAATGATATATAATCATAGTTTGAAGAAATACTGCATGGAATTTGGTATGGGGAGATGACAAACCCATAAAACCCCTTTAGCTACGCCTATGCCATTAAGCAAATACCGACAATCAAAGCTAATAGCAAGAAACTACCTTCCTAAATGTGCTTTGGTGTAGAGCCTATAACCCAATTTGTCGGTTATGAAATCTAAGGGCTGTTTGCACTAAATGAAGACTCCAATTTATTAATAAATAATGCTAAAAAGCCACAAATTTAACAAATTGGGATTACCCTGCCAACATTTTTTGAATTTGACGACACTTCCGAGCAGGGCTGTGGAGTCGATCCAATTTTGCTCGACTCCGACTCCAGCATTTTTCATCAGCTCGACTCCGACTCCGGAGTCGACTCCGGGTAATATAACTAAATCTCATTTTAGTACCACTAATTTGTAGTTCTATTGAGGGGATATATATGGGGTATATACATGGATCGATATAAAGTATCGTATTTATTTATGTGTGCAAGAAAGGTCTTAATTTCGCATTTATACCAATTAAACTCTTTATTTCAAATTTAGGGCAATGTTTAATAAATAAAATAATGATATAAATACCCATCATAATATGAGAAGATACCGACAGTATATGTATTTGTGGACGAAAATTATTATAAAGGGTTATATTCCCATATGCATGAATTTGAATCTGAATCGATTTAGACAAAATTGTATATACTTCTAGAAAATCTCTGTACCTAAAATTTAAATCTAACGTTATGGGACGTAACACAATTATAGCAAAAAATAAAAATGCAAAGAAAGTCTAAAGTCGGGCGGGCCGATTGTAACATACTCTGCACAACTTTGTATTTAGATCAACATTTTGATAAAATCTGAAATCAGACTTCTACAAAATCTCGTGCAATATTTGGGAAACATTCATAATTTTTTATATAGCAAAATTTGAGTCACTTTTACCAGTTTTCGACTTAGCAGTGAGTATCAGTAAGAAAAAAATTTGAGAAAATTTGCTACATAAATAAAATTTTGACAAATTGTTTTATAGAAATAAAATTTTGAAAAAAAAATATAAATAGAAATTTTGGAAAAATTTTTGTGTAGTAAATAAAAGTTTGCAAAATTTTCTATAGAAACAAAATTTGAACTAAATTCTCTATATAAATAAATGTTTGAGAAAATTTTCTATATAAATAAATTTTTACCAAATTTTCTATAAAAAGACTATAGTAAACAAATTTTGACAAAATTTTCTATAGAAATAAAATTTTGAAAAAAATATCAATAGAAATTTTTGGAAAATTTTTTGTGTAGTAAATAAAATTTTGCTAAAGAAAAATTTTTCTAAAGAAATAAAATGCTGCAAAATTTTCTATAGAAAGAAAATTTAGACTACATTTTCTATAAAAATAAAATGTTGACTAAATTTTCTATCGACATAAAATGTTGTATAAATTTTGTATTAAAAAAATCTATAGTAACAAAATTTTGGCACAATTTTCTATGGAAAAAAATTTGAAAAAATTATTAATAGAAATTTTGGAAAATTTTTTGTGTAAATAAAATTTTGCACAATTTTCTATAGAAGCAAAATTTTGGCTAAATTTTCTATAGAAATAAATTTTTGACAAAATTTTCTACATAAAAATATTTTTATACCCACCACCATAGAATGGTGACAGGGGTATAATAAGTTTGTCATGTCGAAGATGAGCTAGATCCGTCCAGGTTTTGATATAGCTCCCATATCAACCGATCGCCCGATTTGGGGTCTTGGGCTTATAAAAACCGTAGTTTTTATCCAATTTGCCAGAAATTGGAAACCTAGAGGTATTCTAGGGCTATAAGGAGGAGTGCTGAAAATGGTGATTATCGGACCATGTTTTAATATAGCTCCCATATAGACAGAACTCCCGATTTTATTTCTTAAGCTTCTAGAATCCGTAGTTTTTATCCAATTTGTCTGAAATTGAAAATCTAGAGGTATTATAGGACCATTACAAGGCGTGCCGAAGATGGTTATTATCGGACGAAGTTTTGATATAGCCCCCTTTTAGACCGATGTTACGAGTTTACTTCTTGGACTTCTACAATCCGTAGTTTTTATCCAATTTGCCTGAAATTGAAAATCTGGAGATATTCTAGGACCATTAAGAGGTGTGCCGAATATATTGTGTATCGGTCCAGTTTTTGATATAGTCCCCTTATAAACCGGCCCTCCGTTTTGGGGTCTATATACTAGAACTACAATAGATGTGCTGAATACTGTACGTATCCTTCCATGTTTTTGGCGTAGCCCCATTAGTCCGATTGGACCAAAATAGGCCCAAAAAATTATTGAAGTTGGTCCGATGGTCAGACCAAATGGAATTTTTCTGCAGAAATAACATTTGGACAAAAATTTCTATAGAAATAAAATTTTAACAAAATTTTCATAGAAATAAAATTTTAACAAATTTTTCATAGAAATAAAAATTTTAACAAAATTTTGTATAGAAATAAGCTACTTAAAAAATTTTGGGATACAATATTATGCAAAAATTTTGTACAAATTTTAAGAAAAAATAAAATTTTGCGATAACTTTCTATAGAAAAAGATTTCTGCTAAATATGTAATAGAAATAAAATTTTGGCTAAATTTTTTACAGAAATTAAATTTTGGCTAAATTTTCAATAGAATTAAACTTTGGCTACATTTTCTATAGAAATTAAATTTTGGCTAAATTGAAATTTTGGCTAAAATGAAATCTATTGAAATAAAATTTGGACCAAATTTTCATTAGAAATAAAACATGGACTAAATTTTTGATAGAAATAGAATGAGGTCAACATTTTATATAGAAATAAAATTTTGAAAAAATTTTCTTTCGAAGAAAAATTTTAGAAAAATTGTAACTTTTAAATTATTTTAATTTAAATTAGAAAACTGGTCCATTGGTACGAATTTTGGAAAAATTTGGTCCAAAATAAAAATTCGTTGTTGCAACGCTGGTAAGGCCTCCATATAGACCGATTTCAGATATTGAGGGTACAGAAGGTGCATTTACCATAAATGTAAATTTGCCAGATATTACTTCTCGTAATCATAAAACAGTTGGTGTACTATAGATTTTAGATTTCAAATCAAGGTATTTTTTCTTAATTTTCTTGCACATTTACAGGATATGTTTATGATTCCTTTAAAACTCAAACAAAAATAGTTCTTATAAATCCGGAATCTGATAGGTAAAATCTTTGCATTTATTTTCGGGATGCGAACTGGTTAAACTGATCTGTCATCAAACCCCCATGAAATTTTCTAAGGAAATTAGTATATTTGATTCATGGTGGTGGGTATTTATGATTTGGCCCGGACGAACATACTGCTGTATATACTTGTTTTATTTTTTATTTTCTATAGAAACAAATGTTGACTTAATTTTCTATAGGAAAAAAATTTTCTATAGTAATAATATTTCGAATAATTTTTTTATAGAAATTAAATTTTGACAAAACATTCCATATAAATACAATAGTGACAAAATTTTCTATAAAAAACAGCTTTGACAATTTTTTCTGTCATATGTGTGTAGGTATATAGCCTTAAAATAAAATTAAATACAATAAATTAGAATTATTGTTCGAATTATTTCAAATAAATTGATATGGGGATTAAAATGGATCGATCCAGCCCATTTGCTAGTCTAACATTCTAGGAAACATAAAATTATAGCCGTAATTGGAAGTTGATTTTTATTTCCAATCGTGGTGTACATTGATCGAATGCATAACGCATTGGAAACTAATTTGCGTAAAAACTTTTTTAGTTACAAAAATGTGAAGTGTTTTAAAAAATTTGGTTTAGCCGTAGTCGGAGTCGAGCAAAATTTTTACGACACCGACTCCGACTCCAGCCAAATCTTCAGACTCCGACTCCAAGACTCCGACTCCACAGCCCTGCTTCCGAGAATCCCCACTCTGTGGAAAACAATCGTATACGACGTCCAAAACTCGTCGGAAAAGCGCCGTCACTATTGAGAAGTTTTACCACGCCAAGTTACTACAAAAAGGTTTCGCATGAGTGCAATTATTAGGTGCCTTTTTTAATAAATTTATAACGACGCCAAACAATCAGAAAAAGTGAATTTTAAGATAGTTGTAAAAGAATCATTGTGGTCAACTAAAACACGATTGTTTAGATGTTTATTTTTTGATTGAACATCTATAAAATCTCATAAATATAACATTTATACGACTATCACTTCACATTTAACATAATAAAAGAATGATGTTGAATTACAAGTAGCAAGTTACATGTTGCAGCGTCTATCAACCAGTGTTTTTATTCTCGATGGAGGCAGCGTGTCTGGAAAAATATCTGAAAAGCAATCACTTTGTTCCATTTGGAACGTCAAAAATTGGGCTTAAATTTACTTTAGTACAAGTGGTCCGATTGGGCCAGCGTGAAGACTTTTCGATTCTAAGCACAAAATGTAATATACCACTTTTTGGCGGAAAGACCTATTTTCGGAGTTACGGGCCCCTAAAGTTTTCATTATCATGTATATTGGATTTAGTATCCATCGCACATAATCATCCTAAAAGTAAAATATTTCGAATAACATGGACCCAGAGCGTTAGCCCACTTTAGACTCTGTCCATAGAAGAAAGTCTCAACCCCCGGCCGAAGGCCGGCCACCTTTCCACTTTGGGTTTGCGTTAGCCCACTTTGTACTCTGTCCATAGGAGAAAGTCTATGGACAGAGTACAGGACGGTATCTCGAAAACTACGCTCTTCCGACAAAATTTTTACTTAATATTTTCTGCTTAAAATGTACTATTTTTACCAAATACGCAAAAACGGAATTTTATTCATTTCATGAAAAATTGCTGTCAGAATTAACAAAAATTTTC
Source organism: Haematobia irritans (assembly GCF_050003625.1). Taxonomy (NCBI): domain Eukaryota; kingdom Metazoa; phylum Arthropoda; class Insecta; order Diptera; family Muscidae; genus Haematobia; species Haematobia irritans. The sequence goes on along the minus strand of NC_134398.1, from coordinate 124,597,808 downwards.
CTTTATATTTTTGTTAATTCTGACAGCAAAAATACCGATTTTCAGATGTCTATATCTCGAAAACTAGGCTTTTCCGCCAAATTTTTTACTTACATTTTCGACTTAAAATCCCTTCTCCTCCACTCAAAAAAAAAATTTTGTTTATTTTTAACAACTTGTGCTAAACTAGATTTGTTCCAAAAATTGTTCACCAATATACCTTTCATAATTTTAAACAGAGTAACAATGTTTTCATTTCCCTTTGTATTTAAATAAATTATAATAAGCTAATTGCGCTCGGCGTTTTACGAAATATAAAATCTCTCTTCTAAGAATAATGTACTTTCATGTACATTTTGTACTTTTTGATAAGCTTCCCCCATCACAGTTGGCGGTTGTTGTAGTGCCATTTACGAGTCTGTTGTAGCGATGAGGATGAAATGGAACTTTGAAATGTTGGCAGGGTAGTTTTTCGGGATCCCGCAAAATCCCGGGATTCGAAAAAAAAAGATCCTGCGATTCGGGATTAATCCCGTTCCGAAAATCCCAGGATTTCGTGACGGGATTTATCCCGGATGACAGCCCTACACGTGAAGATTTGTGCCTCCCAACCAGAAAAAAACTAAAAGTCGTTTTGATTTTATGCCAACACGTCCCCGCAACACGCGAACATGGCTTTATACTAGCGGATTTGTCGCCGCAACGTGTTGCTTCGCAGGGTTTATCCGACCGTATAAGGTGCCCTTAAGTTTATCCGAACGACAGTGGTCGTGTCGAACATATCTCATATATTGGCCACATTATAGGTGAGTATTAAGTTCGAGTTTAGCCGCTAAAATCGCCATTCTTTCACGATTACTTTTCTTTAATAATACTTTTTAAGGAATATAAACTTTGCGAAAACTTGCTATAGGCTATTCCCCATCAAGTTATAATAAAATCTGCAACAAATATGTATAATTTTATACCTTTTTTTACTGATTTAGTTTTCACTTCAGTGAAAAAACTCGAACTTAATACCCACCTTATAAGTTAAGTCTGAAGGCATAATCGATACTGCTGCATGTTTATGGGATCGATAACACATTTACCGACTATTAATTAGTCATCAACGAATTGTCGTATTGATTGTACACAATGTAAGATTCTTTACAAACACAGATATTCCGTCCTTATAGTCTGTAAGACGCATTATACAGTACGTTCAAATAATTCGCCGTTCAGATTATAAGTATATCCGGACAAAATGTGTGTGTTTGTAAAGAATCTACAGAGTCGACGATAACATAAATATTGATAAATGGTGTATCGAGCACATTAGAAAGTTGTAGTATCGATTATGTCTTCGAACATAACTCATAGTCTAAACAGTATCTGGGATATGTCGCGAATAGTTGGACGCGGGCATTATCGTCCGGATACACTTATAGTGTGAACAACACATTAGATATACTTTAACAAAACAAATCTTTGCAATACTATGTTCACTCTATACTCAAATTACGCTTTTTTGACCTTTGAAATCTTGTTTTTGTGTTGAAAATCTCGAAAAAGTGAAATTCGTTAATTGAGTAAACTTAGCATAAGTGTGAATGAGGATTTGTTTTACCAGGCACTACCTTCGTGGGACTTGACACATTAAATACGTTTCACACAATTTATTTGGTATACAAATTTACTACACTTATTTCGGTTACTACTATTTTTAGCATCGCTGACGTCAAACTTCCAATTCAATCGTAGCATACACAATTCTGAATCTCCACAAATCTGTAAAAATAAAAAAAGTTCTGAAATTTTGTAATAAAATTCATAAAAAATAGTGAAATGCAAGAAGGCGAAGTTGATAATCTTGGAGAAAGTGAGAGATCCGGAGGAAATGACCGGGAAAGGAGCGATTTTAATATGCCTGAAGAAACAGACGCCTCAATAGCAATACAACAACAGCAGCAGTCAATGAATGAAGCCCCGACAGCACTAATAACGACAGACACAATGACTTCTCAGTCTACGTTGGCCACTGTGACTTCAGCGGTGCAGAGTACAAGTGCTGCAGGTATTGGAACTGCCAACGAAACTGGTGCAGTTGTCGCTTTAGACGCTGATAGCGTTGCGGATAAAGGCGACGACAGCGACGTGGCCGATGACGATGCAGACGATGAGGTAGGTGTATATGGTTTTGTGTGCGAAGGGGAATAGAGAAATATAGTAGACAATCTAACAACGTGCGAATCAATGTTTTGCAAACAATTCTGTTTTGTTATTCTCTTTCTAGACTAAGGAGAACTTTGAAGGCTTCAATGGAACAGGCCGCAATATTACTCTACAAACATTGATGAGCGCTAATGTATTACAGCCTGGTAAATCTGTTATGACCATTGAATATTTGGGCCAGAAATTTGTTGGCGATCTCTTACCTGATGGTAAGATAAAATCTCAAGAGACTGAAACGGTTTTCCTGACACCCAGTGCATGGGCAATGAGTTGTAAACGTATTATAAATCCCGAAAAGAAAAGTGGTTGTGGCTGGGCTTCTGTTCGTTACAAAGGCAAGAAATTGGATGCATTTAAGAATAGTTGGCTTAGAAAGTGTGCATTGCAAAAGGATTCTATATCGGAAGACATGGACATGGGTAAGTTTAAAACAACAAAATAAGTTCGTAAAAAGTTAAGAGGGGATTTTAGTTGTAGGTAATTTATTAACATTTTATAATCAGAAAGTCAATTTCGATATATGCATATATTCCGAATTTAGCTTTTGGAGAAATTAGAATTAATGATATATCTATTTTTTTTATTTAGCTGAAATGAAGATTCTGTTCTTTCGCCTTAGTTATGTCTTCCTATAAAAATTACGTTTTACATAATATTTGATAGAAAGTGTTTTATTTGATATTGACGTTGTTTTTTATGAAATTCGTCAATTCTGCTATTAATACCGGACAAGTGGGACATATGGTGTGTGCATGCCTGATCTTATTTGGGTCCTCCGGTGCTATCGGCAATGGTTGGACTTCGGGAACTGGATTTAATTTTTATGTGTTCACAGTTTCCCCTACTGTATCCTCACGAAAACTTTTCATAACCTGTCTAATATGTGCAACGTTAGATCTTGCTATTTAGATTATGTATAGTGGCAGCCCATTATTTCGGTCTCGCATTGTCTATTCTATATACCCATCAATTAGTATTCTATGTTTAGCTCAATGGACAGCGGACTAAGTTTTTATAGCAAATGGAGATCGATTTTGCGCAGAAACCTCTTAGAGAAACTTTGAAAAACTCAAAAATATCACTAGTATTACTGAGAAGGGCTAATCCATCGCTGAAGAAAATATCGGCGTTTTGTATAATTTGTGATTGTAACGCATAAGTTGGAATATTGCGGTACTGCTTGACCATATAGTGAGTGACCATGGTTTGGTGACAGATTTTTCACATATCTTGCAGTGAACGTTCAATGGGGTAGATTTTTAACAGTTCACAAGAGTCGTCAATAAAAAGTCCGGATGTTAGAATCAATTGCAAAACACAAAATATCTATGCCCTCAGGAAAGTTTGGAGTAGATGATAGTTAGCGGTTGAACAATGACTGATACATCGCCCTTCGACTGGCGTCTGCCCTTGTGATTCAGCGCCCATCATTTTCGTTCTCGCTGGTAGAAAAGTCTTTTCTATTTCTTCTCATAGAAGACATACGCAAAGCGTCCAAGGTGGCAACCATGGATGCCTTAGTGCTCTTGATGACATCAGTAAACCACTTAGAGAAACTTTGAAAAACTCAAAAATATCACTAGCATTATTGAGAAGGGTTAATCCATATCGGCGTTTTGTAGAATTTGTGATTGTAACGTGTTGTACTTTTATGTTAAATAAAAGACTATAATTGTTAATGTTAACAATATAAAGCAAAGTGTTTATTCTTATTCTTCTTAACAATGGTAAAACTATACAATAATAGAAACGCTGAAAAACGCGGTTGAACGTGTTGCTTTGTGCGCGTCAGTTTTTGCTTTATTGCTATCCTTGTCTAGCAATTTCAGTATTATCGCTGTTGCGAATTATTATGTTTATGATTGCAGGGTTACCCCCTAACATCTCCCTCTTTAGATTTGAAGCGGAGACCGCGATACTGGTTCCACTGGCTGTCTTCTGGATACTATACGTTGAGGAGCCCAGTTTGGTGAAGATGGTGGTGTAGCAAAGTCTTCATTCTGATGAGTAGGTGTAATTTTGAATTCATCCAGTAGAAAGTCTAGAGGTAATCCTGTCGAAGTGGTTTCATCGCATGAAATATCTGCGGTTCTTGTTCGAAGTTGGTCGGCGTGTGCTCTGACGAGTATCTTTTTGTCTCCAACGTCGATGAGTGCATTATAGATTACTTTACCAATTCTTTCTATGATTTCTCCAGGAACCCAGTAGCTCTTGTTGCCCTTGAAGTTTTTGGCGTAGACTAGATCGCCATGGTCGAAAGATCTAGGTCGTGTACCATGTTTCTTGTTATATTGCTCCTCCATTTCCTTGTTAAATTTTGGTTCCTTTGGAGCTGGTCTTATAATGACGTCAAAGACAGTTCTCATCTTTCTACCAATAAAAGATTCCGCTGGAGTTCTGGAATTTGAAGTATTGGGGTTTGGAGTGGAACGATATACTTCCAAGAATGTTTGAAGTGCTGCTGTGGTATTCTCTTCCCCTTCCATCTTTTTCAATGCTCGCTTAAGCGTGTCGACGAATCGTTCAGCTTGCCCGTTGGAGCTTGGGTGGAATCGCACTGTCCTTGTGTGTAAGATCGCTCTTTCCTTGCACCATGTTTGAAATTGCTCAGAACAAAATTGAGTGCCATTGTCTGATACGATTTGTTCTGGGTTACCAAACAGAGTAGTTTTATTGTTGCGATTGCAGTCATGGTTTGTGTCTCATATATTACTGGATATTTTGAGTATGAGTCAATAATCACCAAGTAATATTTGCCTTTTACAGGTCCAGCATAATCGATGTGTATCCTCTCAAGCGGGTGGGATGTGACTGGCCATGAACAGAGATTGGTTTTAACCGGACTTTTTGCCGCCTTTTGACAGTTTTGGCACTTACGAACATATTCCTCAATCTGTCTGTCGATGTTCGGCCAGTACACGTAACTCCGTGCAATCGATTTGCTCCTTTCAGCACACAAGTGTCCTCGGTGCAGTTGTTTGAGAATTTTCTGATGAAAAATACCGGGTACTACGACTCGGGTGTTGAACATAAGACATCCGTCTATCATTGAGAGTGATTCCTTACGGTTGAAGAAAGGAAGAACGGAAGCGTTCATTGTCTTACTATTTTCGGGCCAACCATTTTGCATGTACTTGATGACTTGTTGCAAAACGTTGTCTTTTTTGGTAGTATTTACTATCATTTCGTGTGATATTGTTAGAGTTGACATGCTCTCGCTCAATTCGTGTTGTATGTCCTTCTCGAGTGATATTGAAGCGACAATGTAATCATCAGGTGGTTTCTCGTGATTCGAGATTAGCCTTGAAAGAACATCTGCGTGACCAAAATCCTTTGTGTTGGTGTATGTGATTTTAAAATCATACGCAAGTAGAATTAGTGCCCAACGTTGTAGTCGGTTTGCGGTGTATACAGGGATTCCCTTTTTGGAACCAAATATAGTTAGTAAAGGCTTGTGATCGGTATGTAGCGTGAACCTGCGTCCGAATAACATTTTGTGGAATCTTTGCACTGCGAAGATTAACGCTAAGCCCTCCTTTTCTATTTGGCTGTAATTCCTCTCTGCTTGTGTGAGGGATCTTGAAACGTGATATATCGCCTTCATACCGCCGTTTGGGAATGTGTGGTAAATTACTGCTCCAATACCGTGTGAAGAAGCGTCGGCCGCGACGTGTATCGGTAATTCCGGGTTGTAATGCGTTAAAAGAAGAGGCGATGAGAGAATCTTCTTAAACTCATCCAATGACGCTTGACAATCTGGGGTCCATTGAAATGGTGTATCCTTTTTCAATAGGTCATCTAGAGGCTTGCGTAAATTTCTCATGTTGCTGACAAATTTACCGTAATGGTTGATAGAACCCAGAAGGCTTCGAACTTCTGATATATTTTGAGGTACCTTTAGGTTTCGAACGGCGTCGATTTTGTTCGGATCGGGTCGAATGCCCTCTTTGCTGATGACTTGTCCGAGGTACGTTATTTGGTTTTTGAAAAATTGGCATTTTTCAAACTTGAGCTTGAAACCAAATTCTTGAATTTTCTGTAAAAGCGAATTCAAATTAGTAATATGATCAGAAATTGACTTACTGGCAAGCATAATGTCGTCTATGTATGCTTTTGCTCCATCTATGCCGTTGCAAAGTTGGTCCATTATCCTCTGAAATGCCCCTGGAGCCGATTTGATGCCGGGCGTCAAGCGGTTGAATCTATACAGACCCTTGTGGGTGTTGATAGTAAGAAGCTCTTTACTATCGTCGTCAACTTCCACTTGAAGGTAGGCGTCTGATAGGTCAAGATGACTAAAAATTGTTGCTGTATGGCAATCGGAGAGTATTTCATCTGGCGTTGGTAACGGATATTGATTAGACTCAACGATTGAATTTAGTCCAGTTGAGTAATCTGCACAAATTCTAATTTTCCCGTTCCGTTTACTCACTACTATTGGTGCTGCATACCTTGACGTGTCTACTGGTGTAATTATGTCGGCTTTTTCAAGTCTTTCCAGTTCATTTTCGATTTCTACTCTTGCCGCATATGGGACTGGTCGCTTTGGCACAAAAATTTCTTTTGCATTGGGCAGTAATTGGATTCTAACTTGTGTTTTTGTACAAAGTCCGAGACTAGAATTGTCGAATACAGATTGATAGTTAGATTTTAATGCCGCTATTTCATCGTCAAGAGAAATTTGACGACACCAGATCGAAATTGGTTTGTCCCATAGTTCAAATGCTTGTATCCAATCGATACCCATGATATTGAGTTGATCTACATCTGTGATGTAGCACTGCAAACGTTTTGTTGTGTTGTTCATGGTGACATTTACGTTGAACTTAGCTAGAAGTTTAATGTTGTTTGTGTTGGCGTCACTAGCGCTGTCAGTGGTGGTATGAGCTTCGGGTTTGCCGATATTTTTCCATGTTGACTCAGAAATCATGGAGATATCTGATGCTGTGTCTATTTGCAGTTTCACGGGCTTGTCGTTGAAATGTACAGTGACATACTTACGAAGCTCCTTGAAGTTTAGTTGTTTTGTTGTGAAAACTGCCGTTGTGCGAAAATTGTTTTTGGACTTTTTGTTGTTTTTCTGCTTGGTTCCACTATGAGACGGTTTTGTTGTACTGCCAGTTCTTGCACTTGTGCAGTAGTTGTCCTTGTGTCCAGTTTGGTGACATCTGGTACATCTGTGATCTCGATAGGGACAGAATTTAACGTAATGTAAATCTCCACAAAACCAACAGGGTGTCTTTGGTGTTCGGTCTGCATGCTTAGGATCGCTTTTTGCCTTCGTAACAGCACAAATTACCTTTTGTTGATTTTCGATCAAAGAGTTGTCTGCTTTCAGGTCTAAGATCCTTTGTGTTGCATCCACCAATTTGTCCAAATTCATGCCGTCGGTTTCTTCATCGAGCATTTTGAGAAGACGTATCCTGATTTCATTGTCTTTACTGGACTTGAGACCAAGTACGAAAATAAGACACTTGAATTGATTGGGTTGCAATTCGTTCATTTTGAAAAGTTCGCATTGCAAGTTCACGCGACTTGCGTACTCTCTGAAGTCTTCGTTGTCTGCTTTCGCCAGCTGTAGACATCTGTAGCGCTGTGCAACTTGTGTTTCAGTTTTACCAAAAAGTTTTGTTAGACGATCGACTGTGTCCTTCAGTAGCATTTCTGTGGGTTTCTTTGGCAGAACGTAGTTTGTGAAGCGTTCGTGGACTTGGTTTGACATTTTTCTCCAGAGAAGAGCCACTTTGTCATGGTCTTCCAAAGAGCTTGCTTCCCTTTCGAACACATGTTCGAAACGGTTGTACCATGTCTGGAATGTGAGACCACTTTCTGGTTCATAGACGAACTCTGTCATTGAGTGTGCCAATGACTCCATAAGTGCGGCTTTAGATGAGCCTGAATTTGTTTGGGAAACTGCAGTGGATGTGGATGACTCCTTCCCTTTGATTAGTTCTGCGAGTTTCTCGAGCAACTGTGTTTGTGCGTTCATAGCTTTTTGTTGTTCAGCCAAAATTCTTACAATTTTGTCGTCGGACATTTTGCTTATAAGAATTTCACAATAACTTGAATAAAATTAGAAAAAATTTTATTGCTCCGTCCTCGTCGCCACAAATGTTGTACTTTTATGTTAAATAAAAGACTATAATTGTTAATGTTAACAATATAAAGCAAAGTGTTTATTCTTATTCTTCTTAACAATGGTAAAACTATACAATAATAGAAACGCTGAAAAACGCGGTTGAACGTGTTGCTTTGTGCGCGTCAGTTTTTGCTTTATTGCTATCCTTGTCTAGCAATTTCAGTATTATCGCTGTTGCGAATTATTATGTTTATGATTGCAGGGTTACCCCCTAACATAACGCATAAGTTGGAGTATTGCGGTACTGCTTGATACCATATAGTGAGTGAGCTGGTAGTTTGGTGATAGATTTTTCACATATTTTGCAGTGAAATTAGGCGAACGTTCAACGAGATAGATATTTAACAGATTACAGGAGTCGCCAATAAAAAGCCTGGATGCTAGAATCGATTGAAAAACACAAAATATCTATGCCCTCAGGAAAGTTTGGAGTAGATGATAGTTAGCGGTTGAACAATGACTGATACATCGCCCTTCGACTGGCGTCTGCCCTTGTAATTCAGCGCCCATCCTTTTCGTTCACGCTGGTAGAGAAGTCTTTCCTATTTCTTCTCATAGAAGACAGACAAAGTGTCCAAGGTGGCAACCATGGAGGCCTTAGTGCTCTTGATGACATCGGTAACATCGGATGAGATAAATTGTAGTTTGTCTTGGAGACCAAGGATGCGACGAATGGCTCTTCTAATTGATTTATCACTATCGGAATAACCCTTGAAGTACTGTTTAAAAACTATTGCGCTTGAATCATATTTTCCCACCCGCAATAGTTCGAGAGGGCTCTTACTGTAGTCCACAACATTTCTCTATCGGCTTCTAACTTACATTGCGTTCATGTTAGAAATTTCTAGATTAATTTCTTGGTATCTAGGTTCAGCAGGTTTATTGAGTCCCGATGGTTCTGATGGGAAATTAGGTCTAATCATGCAAATCGACCGGGGGAACTTGAAGCAATCGTTTGTCATGTTGATGATGTTCTCAAAACTTCCTCTGGACAGCATTGAATTTTTTCAGTAAGCTTTACCGATGATTATATAACAATGCCCTTTTATATTTTTGAATACTTTTAGGCGGTACATGTGTCTGCCTGATGCTATCTTAGGCCGAATGTAAAATGTCAGTTAAATAAGGGTTATAAACATGCAAATTATCCAAATTATATATTGCGTGCGAAATTAAAGATTCTGTGAAAACAACATCGTTGATCGATTTTTCCATATTTTTAATACGACACTATATTTCAAAACTAAACAGGTGGTCCGTAATATTAATGACAATGATATATAAACAATGTTTAAACAAATTATAAAATAAACATTTTCAGTCTACTATAACAAAGTTAAACATGTATTTATAAACAACCATTATTTTTCAAATTTTTCAGATGCAGATAAGAAATGTGATTCACCATTATCGGTGGTAAAACGTACCGTATTTCAACACAATACCATTACAAATCGTAATGTTATGCAGTGAGTTTAAAATAGATTTCACCAATTTGAGTTTTCACATATTCTTCATTGAAAACAATTTCCATTTCTTTATTCATTTATTAAACAGTGATGCAAATATGCTCATCGAAGCAGTACCCTTCACTTCGGTTGGGAAATTACAACCATTCCTTTTAACCATTAACTCTTCTGCTTTGCTTTTGGCTGATTTTCATTGTCATTTAACAATGCATGAAGTATGTGGATACCTTGGTGGAACATGGGATATTAATTCACATAGTGAGTATAGAGTTAAAACATTTTCCCCTTTGAAATTAACTAAGAACTTTATTTTTGTATTAGCATTGGCTATCACAAAGGCATATCCTTGCCGTAATACACGATTTGATCGTTCAAAGGCAGCCGATATTGAACGTGATATACAAAAGAATATGCTTAAGGATCAGCTTTTGTTGGTGGGTTGGTATCATTCACATCCTAAATTTCAAGCTGAGCCCACTTTACGTGATTGCGATGCTCAGTTGGATTATCAAATCAAAATGAGGGGAGCTTCAGATGCTACCTATACACCTTGTGTATCCTTGATTATATGTAAGTTGGCATATTGTATTCCTTGCTTTCAAAGTACCTAAGTTTACGGGGTTTATTCTCTTTTGTAGCTCCTTACTTCGATGAGAATCCCACTTTGGAATCAGTCGTAAAATCTATTTGGGTTTTACCCCCCAACGAGAATAAGCAAGCTCTGGAATATGGTCGCCCCATGCTAATGCAATACTCTGTGCTACCCGATAAAGAGGTCCCCGAAGAAGTTCGTTCGGAAATACAATCTTGTGTTGACTATTATTCTCTATTTCGCAATGAGGTGGTCCGTTTCCAGAATATTTACAGCGACGATGTTACCTTCATCGAGAAATTGAAGAATACGTTGTATCCCAAATTCCCAATGAAACAGAATGATAAGGCCTTGTGGAATTGGATTTGTGCAGTATTGGGTTGTGAGCAAGAGGATGATTTCATTCCTCCAAAGACAATAAAAATAATTGACGTAAAAGAAGAAACTCCAAAGTTGCCAGCAGATGGAAAGACCGACTTGAAAGGTGATGAAGAGGTTAAGTCTGATGAAACATTGGCTAAGCAGATAAGTGCAGCTGAAGAAGCTTTGAGAGTGGCAGAGGAACAACAACAGCAGGCCGAACAAAAAGCCAGCGAACTAAAAGTCCTTTCACTGCAAGAACAATTGTGTTTACCATCGGGATTGAATATGAATCCTGTACGTATGTTATCGCCTTTGGCTACACCGAATCCCACAGCAAGTGTGCCTCCTGCAGCGCCAACCAGCACATCGGTTATTCCTCCCATCATTCCTCCCTTAACGCAACCACCGACACCGGTTGTTACAACTGTTCCAGCATCGGCTTTAATGCCACCTATGCCACCTGCAATTCCTACCATACCCCCGGTGGCGGTGACTAATTTGCCCGCTGCCTCACCAAGAGATAGCCCCATAACAATACCATCTAATTCGGCATCTCCAGCTAAATTTGAATTGCCTGTGAGGGCTTCGCCTTCACCAGCCAAGTCGGATACTTCCTCGCACACCTCCAGAACCCGGAATTCGCCAGCACCTAGTCCTGGTAAATTTAGTATTAGCGATATAGCACGGAACAGTCCCAGTATAACGCCCACTAATAAGTTTGATCCCTCCACCGGAGGATTGGTTCCACCATCAGCGTCATCGTCTTCGGTTACGCACAATTTGCCAACTGCCAATGATTTGATGGCAGCTAGTTTGGCCCAATTGGCCGGGCAATTGCCTCCCAACTTCCTACAGAGTGACTTGGCTGCTTTGTTCCAACAGCGCAAGGAATATGGCAATACATCACTAAATCAATTGGCAGCCGCTGCAGCTAAAGTGGGTGGTGGGGGGCAATCGAACCAAGGCAAATCGCAAAATAGTTCGTCATCATCAGCAGTATCTACTGCAGCTGCTGCGAGTGGTATGCCTGATTTTTCGGATCCCAATGTTGCAGCCGCTGTAGCAGCCTACTCTCAACAATTCAATATGCCACGCCTACAAGATATGTTGCCGCAAGCCCCTGCTCCCACGCCGGCTCCTGCCCCCAGCAAGTCGAAGTCAGAGAGATCTTCAAAGTCGTCGTCTTCATCGTCTTCGTCGTCGTCATCATCGAACAGCTCTAATTCGTATAAGACCAAACTGATGAAAGAATTGGATGAATTCAAAAATGACCCCCTTAAGATGTCTGAACTTATACGTTCTCCTGAATATGCAGCTCTTTTATTGCAACAGGCCGAGGCTCTGGGAGCTACTACCTTGGGTACTTTGGGATTTGGGGCTGATTTCAGTTATTTGGCTGGTGCCGCTGGTTTGACACCCTCCTCATCGCAGTCGAGCAAAAGTAAAAATTCCTCAGCAGCAGCTGCGGCAGCTAATGCAGCAGCGGCTTCGGCTGCAGCTCTTTCAGCTGACTACAACAATCTTCTGCAGTCTTATTCTTACTTGCAACAACAGTCGAAAACAAACGATTTGAATGCGTTCCTGCAACAGCAGATGACCGCTGCTGCCGCAGCTGCTGCTATAAGCGTACCGCCCGCAGTCTCACCGAGCTCAAAGAAACAACAGCAACAACAACAGCAACAGCAGCAGCAACAAATGCATGCCGACTATACCACTTTATTGCAAACGTACTCGAAACTTTTCGATCCAACAAATCAATTCTCAGCACTCACCGGAAAAGGTGGTCCAACACCTCATGAGCTTTCGGCTCTACTCACAGCTGGTATGACAGGTGCTGGTGGTCCTTCGACTTCGTCTTCTTCTTCGGCTAAGCAAAAACATAAGGAAGCCCAGCAGCAATTGTCTCAACAGACTGATATGCTAAACCAATTACTGCAGTCGGAGAAACAACAGTCCGATTTGAATGCCTTGCTGTATCATCAAAATAAGGCAGCTGCTGATTTGAATGCCCTCTTTGCACAACCCACATCAGCCCCACCATCATCGAATACACCCTCATCTTCGAAATCGGGTGGAGGTTCTGGACCCAATTCGACTGGAGCTCCATCCCCCTTAACCGATCCCGCTGCGGCGTACTACAATGCATTGGCCCAAGAAAAAATGCAAGACTATGCCGCTTTCTTCCAACAACATCAACAGCAGCCGGGCAAATTTGGTATTCCCGACCCATTGGCCAAGTCTACTTTGGCAGCCAATAATCTCTTTATGTCGCCATCAGCTTTGCTGAAAATACAACAAGAATCTCTGAATGCCATGATGATGAAACCACCCAAGTCAACAAGTTCTTCATCGCGCAATCGTGAATCGTCAGCCTCACCGGCCTTGGAACGTTTAACACCAACCAAATCGGTTGTTAGCGGTGGCTCCTCCAATGCTGGAGGAGGAAAATACAATTTCAGTGCAGTCGATTTAGCCATATCAAGTGTACCATCGAATACTCCTTCACCGGCACCCTCGGATGGTAGTAACTCTTCCTCCCATCGTCGTCCATCGAATACACCACCCGTAGACTTAACACGACTCTATGGGGAATTGGCACCCCACGGTTCTTTGGCTGCATTGAGTGCTGGTTTGGGTGCTGCTGGTCTAGCGGGGGTGGGCACAAAAAAACGTATGGAGTTCTCCTCAATAGCAGATTTGGCCGCACCACCACCTGCTAAAATTCCTAAGACTGGCGATGATGTTTTGAATCTATCGAACGAATAGGACTACCGCAGCCATGTCCTCTTCGCTAATTTGTACAACTCTTAAGATTTTAATTAGTATTATTCGCAATAATTTTTAAAACGAAAAGGGGTGCTGTGCTAAATTCTAAATTGCAGAGAGTTATGATTGGCATGCATCCCTCTTCGCACGGAAATAAATCGAAATACCTACTTGTAGTAGTTTTTAGCGTATTATATTGTGTCGTCTTAGTATTCCCATGTTTAAGATATTTTCAAAGCTTTTTGCCTTTTTTGTTTCCATTTCCTTTTTTGGCTTTTAAAGCTATTCATCATGACCCACCATTAACACTACGACCATGAAGAGAAATCTATTGAAAATTCAATATTCGTTTATAGTTTTTTGTGTAAACAAATTTTATGTTTTGGAAAATATTTTTAATATTTTTAAATTTTAAGTAGACAACCAACTACTTGCTCGATTTTTCCCTTTCTTTTGCTTTTAAGTAACGATGGTGAGATAATATTACGGAACACATATACATCCATTCATATATTTTGTTTATTATTCTATATATTTCTTTTTATATTTTTAATTATAAATTATTCTTAGAAGAGAGCAATGAACTATAAATATACTTTACTCTAAACAAAAACACTGTGATTTTTTCTCTTTTTTCTGTGATAAATTTTCCCTGAATTTAGTCTTATTGTGAACTTCCTGAGGTTGTTGTTTTTGTAGCCCCTGGAATTTTATGTATGAACAAATAAGGGGAAAAAACGAAAGACAAAGGAAATTACAAGCGTTAGCCATTCAAGCTTCTACATTTGGTTCGAGGAAGCGAGCTGATGAGCCTAGAGTGAGGTAGATGTCAGGTCTGTTGGTTTCCCACATCACGCAAAGAGTTGTAACTTAATGGGAACGTCCCCGATTTGGGCAAACATCGTTAATTGCTGGGTTCGGAAGTGAGATGTAACTGTTTACCGATGTGGTCTCTCTAGACAGCCGTTTCTCGTCATCGCCGACAAGTGGAGGTCTTCAACCCACCCGTCTGAACAGCTGGCGTTTGCATGGATTCCAATGTTGTCCTTATTACTTCATCACTGACATCGCCAATAATAATAAATCTTTTCTGAAGTAGAAGTGGATGGGTTTGGCTCGTTCAGATTGTACCCTCCTGCATGTGGCATGGTTTTGCCCCGCCCGGAATTTTTTTAGGAGCTGGTAGGTGAAGAGGTCACAGTGTTATTCCATCGGGAGAAGTTGTTGTTGTTGTAATGGTGTGTTGTGTTATTTTGTATTGCGCATTCGGTACATCAGCTTATATCCAGATAAAGGAACTATGCGAAAAGTCTGGTATGGTTGACCGTAAGGAATGGCTTCAATTGGTCATGAAATAAAATTTTCTATAAAAATAAGGATTCGACAAAATTTTCTATAGAAATAGAATTTTGACAAAATTTTCTATAGAAATAAAATTATGACAAAATTTTCTTTAGAAATAAAATTTTAAGAAAATTTTCTATAGAAATAAAATTTTGAGAAAATTTTCTATAGGAGTAAAATTTTGAGAAAATTTTCTACAGAAATAAAATTTTGAGAAAATTTTCTATAGTAATAATATTTTGAGAACATTTTCTATAGAAATAAAATTTTGAGAAAATTTTCTATAGAAATAATATTTTGAGAACATTTTCTATAGAAATAGAATATTGAAAACATTTTCTTTAGAAATAAAATTTTGAGAAAATTTTCTATAGAAATAAAATTTTGAGAAATTTTTCTATAGAAATAAAATAAAAAATAAAAATTTTAGACAAACATTTGAAATTCGACACATTTACAATTCGGCAGACTGTACAGTACCATGGTCCGGGGTTTCCCTCTATTCGGATTGGACCAACATATATATATGCACCCCCTCCAACACAAAAAGACGGACGAAACAAGATGTACACTTATGTAGCAGCCGCTGGCCGATCAGTAAGAATCATCGGGTCAATCCGGCGCAAAGAACCCAACGCCGTGACTGAGGTCATTGCTGTCGTCGTCAAGTGCACTGGAAAAGGTGACACTTTATCTTTCCTATTTGCATGGATGCTGTAACTCAGAAACCTGTTTTTTGATGTAAATGTAATGTAAATTCAAGTATTTCAATGATTTTATTCATCAATCTTTGTTTTACTGATTATTTATTTTTTTTAATTGCGACGGCACAGATGTTTTTTCACAGATTTCTTAATAAGGGGAACCTAAACCGGTTCTCTATCAAAAAGTGTTTTTAGTTACTTTTGTATTAAAAAATCATTTTAAAAAAAGTAGGAAAAGACTAAAATCGAACGGAATCCATTTTAATATACCACATTAAATTTTATGAAAATCGGTGAAAAATCCAACATCTAAATCGCAAGGAGGAAATAGATGTCAGATCAGAGTATAACATATATTATTGGAGTTTGGGACATATAAGTGCGTTAGACTTCCATGATGAAGTTGCCAGGACGATCCAATAGTGCCTCTAGTGGAGAATTGTGGCAAAACTCAACCAACTCTCATTCCTTTTCATCCGTTATAAACCGTTAGTGGAAATTTCCGCTACCCATAAGAAATGCATTGCTATATATCTACTAATGAAAATTCCGTGAGGCGTTATTATCGATTTTTGCTTTTTAAAAAGAAAAAATAATTCTTTCCTCCGAAACGAAATTTTTGACCAACGAAGTTTTCTTTTTTTGGTAAAATTATCGCTTTAAGCAAGTTAATCTTTGTTTATAGTAATCTTTGCCACCTTTGTCTCCAAAGAATTTAGCCTGCAAAATGCAACTTTAAGAGCAAAATAAAACACCATTGCTCTACAATTTTGTAACTCAGAAAAGAAATATATACCTGCACTCTAATATCCTTAAAAACTCCTACCTGCGATCGGCAAATATTTTGTTCGCTGTTATTACTTGATTTGATAAATATTAAGATTTTTGGGCAAATACAAAACATATTCTTGTTATAATTACAGCAATCTTTGAATACTTTCTCTTTTTCTACAGACTTTTCTTCTATGTCTATTAAAAAAATATTTTTGGGTGTCCAAAAGAACTTTTTTCGGTTCTTGGAAATCCTTTGCGCAACATTAAAAATCCAATATCGGCAGTTGGAATACAATTTAGTTAAAATTTTCTAAAATGAACCTACAATTTAGGTCCTGGTGGGTTCACTACTTATTGCCTGATTTCGTGTATTTTTGTTTGTTTGTTCAAAATATGACAAACAAGGACTGGTATTTTTCAGCAGAATTTTTGCTGTTTTAGCAAATTTTTCTGCTGTGACAAATTTCTTTGTAAAAAATGTAAGCAAAAATGGTAGATATATGACCAATTGATACTATTAATTATTATGATTGATTTTTGTTATAATTAAAAACTTGTTCAAGCAGTTATTTTTTAATTGAATAGTTTTGAAAATTCGATTAAAATTTTAATTGGAAATATTTTGGTGAATGTGTATTTCTCCCAAAGGAAAACTGCTAAAACATGTAACTTATTTGCTGTTATTACTGACATTTTCTTTCGATTGTTAGGAAAATACTATACCATAATAGTGTTGAAAGGAATAGACCAGAGCTTCCCCACCAAACCTAAAACAAATTTTGTTTACCCAAACGAACAGAAGAAAATATTTACAAAACCTTAAAATATGATTAACAATGATTAAATAATTGGTACTATTACTAATAAAGTACATCTTAAATCAGCTTCAACATGAATGCAAGACCGATATTTTGACTTTATGTCTAGAAGTGACGAAAATTGTATCAACATTTTTAAAATGTGTGAAAACAAAAGTGGATACTGGTTCCGATATTTTAGCAAGAAATTTAGCAGTTGCAAATAAAGGTAGTGAACGACTAATAATAGCCGACAAATATGAACGAGAATTCAACATGGTTTCTTCGAATTTGGCGGTTATAAATTTAAAAAAAATCTTTTCAAAATTTATAAATCTTTGATGAATTTTCAGCACAAAAGCAATGGCACGCCAAATTGTTTTGTATTTAGATTAGCAACTTTACATTCAATTTGTAATTAGGTAGCAAAAGATCTGCTGAAAAATGAAAAGCATTCGTTGTACACTAAACCAGCAAACTACCTACTGGCCGTATTCGGTACTCCCAAAGAAAAAATATCTTCCTCCGGGACGAAATTTTAGACAAACGAAATTCCCTCTTTCTAATCTAAAAACAATATTTTGATCCAAAGATTTTCGCCGTCACTTAAGGAGTTTGGTATTGAGTTCGAGCAAAAGATGTGGCTTCTTTTAAATAAAGTATTTTCTTAAAGAGCAAATAAACCCAAATTTGTTACAAGTGTTGCAACGATTTTATCTAATTATTATACCCTTCACCATAGGATGGGGGTATATTAACTTTGTCATTCCGTTTGTAACACATCGAAATATTGCTCTAAGACCCCGTAAAGTATATATATTCTGGGTCGTGGTGAAATTCTGAGTCGATCTGAGAATGTCCGTCCGTCCGTCTGTTGAAATCACGCTAACTTCCGAACGAAACAAGCTATCGACTTGAAACTTGGCACGAGTAGTTGTTAATGATGTAGGTCAGTTGGTATTGCAAATGGGCCATATCGGTCCACTTTTACGTATAGCCCCATATAAACGGACCCCCAAATTTGGCTTGCAGACCCTCTAAGAGAAGCAAATTTCATCCGATCCGGCTGAAATTTGGTACATGGTGTTGGTATACGTTCTTTAATAACCATGCAAAAATTGGTACATATCGGTACATAATTATATATAGCCCCCAGATAAACCGATCCCCCGATTTGACCTCCGGAGCCCCTTGGAAGAGCAAAATTCATCCGATTCGGTTGACATTTGGTACGTGGTGTTAGTATATGGTATCCAACAACCATGCAGGAATTGGTTCATATCAGTCCATAATTATATATAGCCCCATATAAACCGATCCCCAGATTTGACTTTCGGTGCCTTTTGGAGAAGCAAAATTCATCCGATCTGGTTGAAATTTGGTACGTGGTGGTAGTATATGATATTTAACAACCATGCCAAAAGTGGTCCATATCAGTCCATAATCATATATAGCCCCCATATAAACCGATCCCGAGATTTGGTTTTGGAGCCTCTTGGAGGAGCAAATTTCATCCGAGTCAGTTGAAATTTGGTACATTGTGTTAGTATATGGCCGTTAACAACCATGCCTAACTAGGTCCATATCGGTCTGTAGTTATATATAGCCCTCAGATAAATCGATACCCAATCACACAAAAATTGGTCCATATCACGTTCATATTTCAATTCTGGCTCCCTACGTACCGTGCAAAAGTCCATATCGATTCGTAATTATTTGTAGACTTAGCTACATACCTTTTTTGTCTAATATATACCACGTATGGACTAACTCATAATTTAGAAAACGTTTTTAGATACCACAACCCAAGTAATTCGACTGTGGATGACAGTCTTTCGTAGAAGTTTCTACGCAATCCATGGTGGAGGGTACATAAGATTCGGCCTGGCCGAACTGACGGCCATGTATACTTGTTTTTATTTAACAGGTTGGCTGATAAGTCCCCGGTCTGACACATAGATGGCGTCGCTAGTATTAAATGCATATTATTTTTGTATAGTACCAACCTTCAAATGATTCGTGTCAAAATGTGACGTCTGTAAGTCAATTAGTTTGTGAGATAGAGCGTCTTTTGTGAAGAAACTTTCGTTGTTGTGAAAAAATGGAAAAAAAGGAATTTCGTGTTTTGATAAAATACTGTTTTCTGAGGGGAAAAAATGCGGCGGAAGCAAAAACTTGGCTTGATAATGAGTTTCCGGACTCTGCCCCAGGGAAATCAGCAATAATTGATTGGTATGCAAAATTCAAGCGTGGTGAAATGAGCACGGAGAACGGTGAACGAAAACATAAAAAAAATCCACAAAATGATTTTGAATGACCGTAAAATGAAGTTGATCGAGATAGCAGAGACCTTAAAGATATCAAAGGAATGTGTTGGTCATATCATTCATCAATATTTGGATATGCGGAAGCTCTGTGCAAAATGGGTGCCGCGAGAGCTCACATTTGACCAAAAACAACAACGTGTTGATGGTTCTGAGCGTTGTTTGCAGCTGGTAACTCGTAATACACCCGAGTTTTTCCGTCGATATGTGACAATGGATGAAACTTGGCTCCATCACTACACTCCTGAGTCCAATCGACAGTCGGCTGAGTGGACAGCGACCGGTGAACCGTCTCCGAAGCGTGGAAAGACTCAAAAGTCCGCTGGCAAAGTAATGGCCTCTGTTTTTTGGGATGCGCATGGAATAATTTTTATCGATTATCTTGAGAAGGGAAAAACCATCAACAGTAACTATTATATGGCGTTATTGGAGCGTTTGAAGGTCGAAATCGCGGCAAAACGGCCCCATATGAAGAAGAAAAAAGTGTTGTTCCACCAAGACAACGCACCGTGCCACAAGTCATTGAAAACGATGGCAAAAATTCATGAATTGGGCTTCGAATTGCTTCCCCACCCACCGTATTCTCCAGATCAGGCCCCAGCGACTTTTTCTTGTTCTCAGACCACAAAAGGATGCTCGCAGGGAAAAAATTTGGCTGCAATGAAGAGGTGATCGGCGAAACGGAGGCCTATTTTGAGGCAAAACCGAAGGTCGTTATAATCGTTGTATCGCTCTTGAAGGGAACTATGTTGAATAATAAAAACGAATTTTGACAAAAAAAAATGTGTTTTTCTTTGTTAGACCGGGGACTTATCAGCCAACCTATTACTTCAAGAGAAGTTTGTTTTAGCATCAAAAGAAAACTTAGTTTGTCTAAAATTTCGTTCCTTACGGATCCAATTCATCAAATTTTCATTCTCTTATTGCGATATATTAATAAAACTATTCACGTAAAAATAAATTCCTGTTTAAAAATCAATATTATAAGTTATGCTTAATTTTTTTCTTAAGGTATGTACTATGTTTAAAGACGATTTCTTTAAATAAAAACTGTGTTTCTTTACTATAAGGGAAATTTGCCTTACTTCAAAGACATATGACTTAACCGGAAGCACGCACATTTCTAAGATTCGTATCCTAAATTTAATGAAAAAAAAATTCTCTTAATTAAAATTTCATTATTTTAAATAAATTTGTGGTTAATATTATGTAAATTGCTTATTCTAAAATTTAGATTACACAATCTTTCAATATTTTTTCCGTGCATGAAGTATTTACTTTGAGATCAATTAAACCGAATTAATAACAAATGATTCAACGATTGTCTCTAATTGTTTTTAAAGCGTTAGAAGAAATCTTCGCTTGTCTAAAATTTCGTTTCTCGGAAAAGAAAATTCTTTTTTCAGTTTACCTTTAAAAATTTTATGAATTTTTACCTAGATCAAATTGGCTTAATTTAACAATTGGACTATCTTCATCGTTTAGAAAAATAGGATAGACTACTACACAATCGAAAAATTTCTAAAATATGACTGAAGTAGGAATTAATCAAATGGTGTATTACAACTTTGTATTTAATCAATTCCGTTAATAAATGGAAGAGACTTCCAGAACGAATTCCTTTGTAACCAAAAACCAAGTGGTTCTATGGATCACAATTGAAAACAGTCCAATCTTTAATCCACTCCGATTCGAAAATACTGAAATTAAATTGCACATTACATTCGGAAGAATAGTTTGCTCTAAGGAAATTATATCAGGATTTATAAATTAAAATTTAGACAATTTAGTTCATAAGAATATCCTTTGACAACTTCAATGTTGCATATCGCTCCTTAAACACAAAAGTCACACATTTCAAAAAATATTTTTGTTTTGCATAAAATGGCTTTTAAACGATAAAACTTTCATGTTTCGCTAAAACAGCCGTATAACTATGATCAAAACACCCGTAAATACACACACGCACACATAAAAAAATAGTTTTTAAAATATTATAAAATAAATAAAATTATTTTTAAAAATGACTCTTTTGTATTGAAGGAGCAATATGAGCATCCACAATAACACTTTAATTTTGCTTTTATTCGCAATATGACAATAACTGGCAAATCCGAATTCGACTAAGTTATTCCAATTTATTATCCATTATTCGGCTGCTGTTATTTGTCGACTGTTTTCTATGAGTGTATCTGTGATATGTGATTTCTACTGTTTGCAAAGTTTGCTTAACAATCAAACACAAATTGAGACAAATTTCTTTGAGTGTAAGATTTAATTGTTCTTATTGAAACGTTTTACCAATGTACCAAGCAAATCTTTGCCACATATTTAAAGGAGAATTTTCAGGTTATTTAAAATAATGGGGTTATTTTTATTCTGCCAAAAAATTTCAAGCTCCAGTTTCGTGGGACAAGGACGCAAATCCAAATTATAATTTCTTTTTTTTTTTGGTTATTCAATGACTAGGATAAAACAACATTGCTTTTGCTCTTGAATTCCATAAAGCACAGGTGTTGTTTTTTCATTTTTTTTTGATTTCACGATGATGCATCCATCAAACCCACCACATCCAGTTGGATTCAATATTTAAATCATTACGAAAGAAACTTGCCGGTGTTTTTCAGCCTTTACCTTTTACCGTGAGCGCCGGCATCGGTGTTGTCGTTGAGAGATAAAACTTGAAACTCGTTAAATATGCAACGGAATTCAAATTGAATTTTAGTTGTTCTTAAACTAGATAACTTGAATGTGTTTATTTGTTTTTCACTTTGCCTTTTTGTTTTGTGGGTAGAAATTATTTAAGTAGTGCCGGAGAATACGGTGGTATCTATTGTCCCACAATCGGTTTTATAGGCCCTCTTGTCAGCAACCGCATTTGTTGATATTCTCTCGATTTGATATTCAAATGAGATTGGTTACCAGTTATTGTAAAACATTTTCTAGATTAAAACGCCACTTGTAGTTACACTCGAGAAAATAAATAATATTATAAAAAAAGAATGGCTAACTAACCGTAATATATTGTCGGAAAATAGGTTTGCTTTAGCTAAACCTCTGGGAATTGAGAACCTCATGTTTGGAAATTATTATTTTTAAAAATTCTGGCAAATTTTATATCTTCAAATTGTAAATTATATCAATTAAATACACCTGAAAAAGGAAAGAGAGAAAGAAAATTTAGGTTTATTTTAGAAAAATTAAATAAGAATCGTGTTTGTTCTGTTATACATATTATCGCTTTCGTGAGGTGTCACATCTACACGGTGTTCTGCACAAAAAAAAAAATAAAAAATCCTGAAAGTGTAATGTGTATTTATATATTTAGTCGATTTTATTAAGCAAAAACACTTTCTAATGGCACGAAATACGATTTAAAAAAAAAACATCTAAAAATTGAACAAAAATTTCTTATGACTGGTGTATATTTTAGGGGTGGTTTTTACTTTTTATTCCACAGTCTACTGTAATTTTATCCGAAAAATAGGATTAGTTTGGAGTTTCCTATCAGAAATCTGATAGTGTTCTCACGTGTTAGTCAGAACACCTAACTGTTTGTGAGATGTAAAGAATGTGTGTTGTGTGGTGTACAGTGTGGTGAGACCAAGAACAGGCATGAACATTTTACTAATTGCAACGTTAATACTTTTTTGTCAAATTGATTAAAATTTAAATATGAAAATGAAATGAATTGAATAAAATTTATTAAAAATAATACATGTTTTACATTGGTTAAGAATGTATCATATTTTGAAGGAAAAAATGCCGTTAAAATGTTTTTAACACCATTATAAGTTCTAGCGATACACAATTGAAATAAATTTATTTATTTAAGAAAAGTATGAGAACAATTTAAGTAAAATGTACTCATTTTTTTTTAATATGAACTACTTCGAATTTAGTATAATTTAGTATAGTTCATTTGTATAAAACTTGTTTTTAATTTTATCCAATGTTTTTTTTTATTTTTATTGATTTTTTGTTCTCATTTTTTGCGATATTTAGTTGTTCACTTAAAACTTCCTTCAAAGAACTTTATCGGAAGTGGAAAATAAATGGATACACTGAAAAAACAGTGAACCCACCAGGAAGAAAACTTTCGGTTAATTGTAGAAAATTTTTAATATTTGTAGAAAATTTTAACTAAACAGTATTAGAAACGTTGGCATCACGCCGATTTTATAAAAATAAGTAAATATTTTTCGACAAATTCAAGAAAATTTATTAGACATAACTAATTTTTTTCACTTGTTAAAGAAAATTTTGTAGTTTGAAGGAAAAACTTGGAGTTCAAAATTGCAAGAATGTCTTTAGTGACATACGAAGTTCATGATGGACGCATTTTTGGTAAAATTTACAAATTTACAGAAATTCTGAACTATTTTGTTGAAGACACGAATTTAGTTAATTTTTATGCTTCATTTGAGTATATTTTTTCCTAGATTTTAGTTAATTTAACTAACGTACACAAAAAATTATTAGAGTAAAGGAAACTTTCTTCAAACATAATAATTGCATGAACTAAAATAAAGTTAAATTGGCTTTAGTGAAATAGATAGTTCACTTTTTTTTGAGTGTAGAAGATCCCAGGATGCGCTGCTAGAAATGTTTGTGGAACAACTTCCTAAATGTTTTGCTGGGCTATTTTATAATAGTGGTTAAATATTCCGGAAAAAATATTTTTTTGAAACTGCGTTATGATGTTTTAAATGCACCAAACTTGACTTTGTGAAGTTCTGTACCCTCAAAAAAATCGCTTCTGAAACATATACACCAAAGACATTTTGCTTCAAGCATACATATTTTCAGAATTGGTCCAAACAAAATATTGTTTGTATTGTTCAAACATATTATGTTTCATCTTAGGCATACACTGATAGAAAAAAATTTAATGAAATTTTCTTTGTGTATATATATTTTTAAGGCGCCAATAGGTTACTTCCATTATTTTACTTGCAGCATACTCTCTAGGTATCTCTTTTTATACCCTTCACCACTACTGTGGTACACGGTATTATAAGTTTGTGCATTTGTATGTAACGCCAAGAAATAATTGTCATATACCCATCTTTTAGTATACCGATCGGTTTAGAATTAAATTCTGAGTCGATTTAGCGATGTCCGTCTGTCTGTCTGTCCGTCCGTCTGTCTGTATATGTAATTTTGTGCACAAAGTACAGGTCGCAGTTTAAGTCCGATCGTCCTCAAATTTGACATAACATCTTTCTTCGGGTAGAAGACAATCGCTATTGATTTTGGAAAAAATCGGTTCAGATTTAGATATAGCTGCCATATATAGTTATCACCGATTTGATCATAATTCACGTATTTATGAACCGACGTTCTTCAAATTTTGTATATCTGAATGTTTTGTCTGTCCCGTAAAAACTGCCAAATATCAGCTAAATAGGTTCAGATTTATATATAGCTCCCATATATATATCTTTCGTCCGATTTGGTCTTATATGGCCCCAAAAGCGAGAGTTTTGCACTGATTTTCTTCAAATTTTGCACAACAAGTACGTTTAATAGTATCGTTAAGTGTGCTTAATTTGGTTAAAATCGGTTCCGATTTAGATATAGCTCCCATATATATCTTTCGTCCGATTTGGATTTATATGGCCTCAAAAGCCAGAGTTTTGCCCTGAGTTGCTTGAAATTTTGCACAAGGAGTACGTTTTATAGTATCGTTAATTGTGCAAAGTTTAGTTGAAGTCGGTTCAGATTTAGATATAGCTCCCATATATATCATTCGCCCGATTTGGTCTAATATGTCCACAGAGGCAAAAGTGCTACTGATTTACGTGAAATTTTGCAGAGGGAGTAGAATTGAACTTGAAACTTTGCACAGGCAGTAGAATTAGGGTTCTGCATATGCGCGTTAATTTTGGTTGAAATCGGTTCAGATTTTGATATAGCTCCCATATGTATCTTTCGCCCGTTTTTCCGTCATATGACCACAGAGGTCAAAGTTGTTATCCGATTTACGTGAAATTTTGCACAGGGAGTAGATTCAACATAGTAACTATGCATGCGATTGCAATCGGTTCAGATTTCGATATAGATTCCATATATATGTTTTTCCTATTTAGGGAAAACTGGCCGAAATACCTACATTTTCCTTATCAAATCGCCACTGCTAAGTCGAAAACTTATCAAAATGACTCACAGGCAGTAGAATTAAGGTTCTGCATATGCGTGTTAATTTTGGTTGAAATCGGTTCAGATTTTGATATAGCTCCCATATATATCTTTCGCCCGTTTTTCCGTCATATGACCACAGAGGTCAAAGTTGTTATCCGATTTACGTGAAATTTTGCACAGGGAGTAGATTCAACATAGTAACTATGCATGTGAAATTTGATTGCAATCGGTTCAGATTTCGATATAGATTCCATATATATGTTTTTCCCATTTAGGGAAAACTGGCCGAAATACCTACATTTTCCTTATCAAATCGCCACTGCTAAGTCGAAAACTTATCAAAATGACTCAAATTTTCCTATTACTCTATTACACATCTATCGACCGATAAATCATAAATACACTCTTGCGAAGTTGCCTCAAAATTGGTTCATATTTAAATGTTTCCCCTATTTTTTTACTAACATTGTGTTCCACCTCAGCGCATTAGCCGACTTAAATGTAAAATCTATAAGTATTGCAGAACTCTGTACAGATCTGCTCAGATATACAGAATATATGTGTATGGATTCATATAGCATCCAACACATTGGACGGATTTGACATGGTATCGAAAATGTGGACTTACAAAGTGGTGAAGGGTATAATATAGTCGGCCCCGCCCGACTTTAGACTTTCCTTACTTGTTAAACACATATATCTATTTCTTAATTAATATATGTTTGCATCCAAGCATATTATATTTACAAAAATTTTATGTCCCAAACATGTTATGCTAGTTTTTAAATATTATATAGTTGCACTTAAAAATATTGTTTTAAAAATTTGAGTTACAAACATATAATTTTTACACCCAAATATACGAAAAACAGTCTTTTTCGTCCGTGTGTCAAAATTATAAAACGTAAGAATTTTTTTCTGGTTGTATCCTAAAAGATACAGTACGCATTTAAGTGATAAGAACAAAATGACTTCATTGAAAAGTTTATTGACTTTTGGACAAGGAAAAAGGAATAAGTTTCTTATGCTAAGCAAAATTCACATTCGAATTTTAAGTACAAGAAATCTTTGGCCCCACGACAATATTTGTTTTAGTATAGAAAAAAATATTTCATGTAAACCATTATTGTAAACCTGATTTGCTATACTGACCTGATTTCGAAATATCCGCAAATTTCTGGAAATTCTTTGCCAAATCTCAAAGTCTCCATACCATTCGTCCTAGTTCACAAAAAAGCTTTCCCCAATTTGAAAAAAAAATCCCCAATACTGGCAACGCTAGTAAAGAAAAAATCTTTGGTATTGGTTACCCATTTTTCCGAGTACCCTAATTGTTATATTATGTATTCTATATGTATTCTTAATAACAGAATTATTTGTTTGAATAAGAAATTTCATTGAGTACATAATATAGGTGATACATGCAAATCTTTCACTGTGTGATCATTAAGAATTATTTTAATTTAACGTGTGCGAAGAAATACATAAGAATTATTAATTCCCTATGAGATAAGCATTACGATTAAAAGGATCGTCAGCATTTAAAACAAACACAGTATACAATATAAGTTACTTATATACTTGTTTTTCTTTTATCTCTAAATGCTTGCCCATATAAATTCCATTTCGATAAGATAGGCATTTTTATTTGAGTGTATGCAGAATAGAAATTAGAAAAATCTCTTAGACAGGTTTATCCACATTAAGCGCGGTGTCTGTGCAGTCTTAAATCTTGGTGGCAAGTGTTATTGTAAACAACCAACTAACCAGCCAACCATCACCACCAACCGATGGGGGTCTATATAAAGAGGATCGTCAAGCATGATAGGGAGTTTTTCTCAATTGTGTCGTCAAATCGTAAACAAGTTCAGGATCGAGTAAAATATCAAAACGGTTTAAATCGGTTCTGGAACGTGGGTGAATTAACAATAACGAAAATGAGTGAATATAAGGTATTGAACGATGGACAACAGGAAGATATCCTGTCTCCAGATATTTTATCGGAATTATTCATATAAATTAAAATGGAATAAGAACAACAACAACAAAACAACAATGGATATAAGAATTAAATTCCATAATTTTATTTGTCTGTTTATCTGTCTACAAATTAACGCAGTGAATTGTTATTCAGTTTTTTATACAATCTGTACCAAGATGCAAAAAATTAAAGACATGAAATGTTTTTGAGACAACATATAAAATCTTGTATATATCATACACTATAAAATAATAATATGCG
This sequence comes from Haematobia irritans, assembly GCF_050003625.1. Classification (NCBI taxonomy): domain Eukaryota; kingdom Metazoa; phylum Arthropoda; class Insecta; order Diptera; family Muscidae; genus Haematobia; species Haematobia irritans. The sequence goes on along the minus strand of NC_134398.1, from coordinate 124,569,957 downwards.
ACATAAAAAAGATTAAGTGATTTTAATCGAGAGTGAATATTTCATATTGAAATTAAGAAAATAATTTCAACTACTGATTTAAGACCCAATGAGCTGTGAATGAAGTGCTTTCAAAAGTGAAATTGCATAAAAATTGTACACGTCTACAAAAAATCCCCACTATTTAATTAAATTCAATAAAATAAATAATATTAATGACTACTCATTAATATCAACTAATGAAAAATGTAAATGGTGAAAGTGGAAAAAATATGAATCTCTTGAGAAGCCACCAAATAGTGGAGAATATGAAATAAAAGAGTTTTATTTCAAAAACATGTTAGGCCTAATTAGCTAAATTAAAATAATAATAATAAAAACATAAATAATTGGTCAAAGAAACAACGAAAAAAATTGGAAATAATTCATATCATCTAGTACAGAAATATTAAAAGGCTGGTATACCTTATGTCATGGCTTTCTTTAGTCAGGCAGATAATAATAGTTAATAATCTAAAGAACGGATTAAAATGTACAGAAATATCTGTGGCTCTAGTTTAATTGGATCTCAGCACATGGTCAAAAAAGAGCGCGTTATTGAAGGTGTACAAAAAGTCTTTATAATAAATACAAGGTTTGACACAAAATTGCCTCTTAACCTAGACACCTAATCTACGTCTGAGAGACCTATGCGTTTTTTAGTTTTTCGCTCTCCCTCATGAAAATGAGTACCGAAAATGTGTTTTTTTTGTGTTACACAATAAATAAAAGTTTAGCCAAAGAGGTGTTTAAATTACAAGGATTTGTATATAGAATCGGTGTTTCACAAATTTTGTCCACGTGATGACAAACTATGATACGTCCCATAGAAGTACACTCAGAAAAAGGGGCTCTAATGCCAACTGAACTTTATTTTAGTTCACGAAGATTAGTTGATTTTAGTTAAATTTTGCACAATATGTGTAAATGTTCCTTATTTGAATATTTTTTGGCTAACTTTAATGACGTGAACTAAAAATAAGAAAAAAGTTGTATACAAATATAGTGCACAATTTTACTAAAAAATAAAATAGTTCATATTTTCCTAAAATGACAGAAGTTTGCTTAAATTGAGTACATAAGTCTCTCAAATGAGTAAATTTTATTAAAATTGTACTAACGACATTTTAACAATTTTCAAATTCAATTTTTTCTTCCAACATATGAAATTTTCTTAAACAACAGAAAAAAATTAATTAGTTTTAAAAAAATTTCTTCAATTTGAAAAAAAGTATTAACTTATTTGTAACATGTTGCAATTAGAAAACTATTTTAGTTAAAATTTTCTAAAATAAACCTACATTTTCTTCCACGGCGGGGTCACTTTTTTTGGGTGTATGTTTAGCTTATAGTCCCCATATAAACCGACTTCCCGAGTTGAGTTCTTGTGCTTATAAAAACCGTAGTTTTTATCATCAAAAGCTGTGTCGAAAATGGTGCCTATCGGTCCATGTTTTGGTATATCCCCCATATAGACCGATTTCCCGATTTTGCTTCTTGGGCGTCTAAAAACAGTATTTTCTATCCGATTGGTCTGAATTTTAAAATCTAGAGGTATTTTGGGACCACAAAGAGCCATTTTCGACAAATGGTCCGTATCGGTCCATGTTTTGGTATAGCTCCCATATAGACCGATATCTCAAATTTACTTCTTGGGCTTCTAGAATCCGTAGTTTTTACCCAATTTGGTTGAAATTGGAATTCTAGAGGTATTTGTGGACCATTAAGAGGTGTCTCGAAAATAGTTAGTATTGGTCCATGAAAATAGTTAGTATTGGTCCTTGGGCTTCTAGAAACCGTACTTCTTATCCGATATTTTCCGAAAATGTAAATATACTGGTATTTTACACCCTCAAAATTGTGTATATCATTTATTTTTACCGGTCCATTGGGTAAGGCATCCATATAGACCGATTTCACTTCTTGAGGGTATAGCAGGCCCACTGATCAAAAAAATTGCTTGAAACTGAAATTTCCAGATTTTACTCCTCGTAATCATTTAAATAATGGCGGCAAAAATCTACAGATTTAAGATTTCAAATCAAGGCTTTATTTCATCATTTACACGATATGTTTATGGTTTCTCTAAAACTCAAACAAAATTGGTTTTTATAAATCCAGAATCTGATCTATTCTTCATAGCTAGAATCTTTAAATTTATCTTCGGGAAGCATACTGGTTGAACTGATTTGCTTGGGAGAATATCTGTCATCAAACCCCCTGAAATTCTATATACGAGTATTATCAAGTAACCCGCTAAGACGAAGAGTTTTCAAAGTAAACCACACGCAAAGAAAAAAAAACGTTTGGAAAACGTGTACCGAAAACGTTTTTCTTTTGTTACAGTTTTTTGAATTGCTTCGAAAATCTTAAACTTTTATCACCAAAAAAATTCGTTTGTTACAAAATTTTTATTTTTTCAATAAAAAAAGTTATTTTTGAAACAACAACAAAGTCCTTTTCGTTTATATCAAACACTGTACTTTTCTGACTTTAGGTCTTTAATAAGACAAATTTTACAGTTCAAAATTTAATATACTTCCCAACATTTAATATCTTCCCAACATATCTGGAATATATGTAAAAAAAAAAACAAAACAAAAAACTTTGGTCGAAGCAGGGATCGAACCCGCGACCCTTGGCATGCAAGTCGGACGTAGCAACCACTGCTCCACGGTGCCAAACTAAATGTTTGTTTCTGTTAAATAAACTTTGTTTATTCGGTTCGTGGGCGCCGCAAGCTATGCTATATAAATATAACTTATATGGATATTTATCTATCGATGACCATAACAAGTACATAGCTCAGTGGTTAGTGTGTTGGCTTACAAAGTGCATGGTCCGCGGTTCGATTCTCCGTCCAGGCGAAAGGTAAAAAAATTTAAAAAATTTATAAAATCGTGTAATTTCTTCTACATTGTTGGTATTACAGGAAAGGTGTTAAGAACTAAAAAACATCGTGGATGTGCGAAAGATGTGAGGGAAAATGCAATTAGCAAGAAAACAATGTTTTCTTTTTGAGTTTGTCCTTATGAAATTGTTTTTACATCCTGGAAAAGAGTAAACGTTTATCACAAAAAGTATATACTTTTCTTCCAAATATACTTCCTTACAGCGAAAAGCAAATGAGAAACGAACTTTGTTTGTCTAAAATTTCGTTTGGGAGGAAAGAATTATTTTTTTGCGTGCATTATATTTGATTCATGTGGGCGGGTATTTAAGATTCGGCCCGGCCGAACTTACTACTGTATATACTTCTTCAATATATTTTGCATACTTGTTTGGGATATTTTCATATTGGATTTCTTTTCACTTCAGTCGTTGTTGCATCATTGGAGCTAACAGAAAAATATTCTCAAAGTTTGTGACAAGGATTTCCTTTGTATGACACCCCCTCAATTGAGTTGCGTTTGTGTTGCATATAATACACTGAAAAAAATATTGGAAAATTATGAAAGTTTATGTAACTTAAATGTTAAACAGTTTTTACTTTAAGTATCTGCACACAAAGAGTTAAATAGGCTTAAGAGCCTGTAGGGTTCATTATTTTTGAATGTGCTATAATTTGGACGGGCATTTATTTATATGTGAAAGATTTTGTTCAGTTTATGCAACTTAAATGTTAAACAGTTTTTACTTAAAGTATCTGCACACAAAGAAAATATACTTTCCTCCGGAACGAAATTTTACACAAACGAAATTTCCTTTGTTAAAAAGTGTTTTCTTTAAGAGCAAATAAACCCGATTTTATGAAAAGCGTTGCAACAATTGCCTTTAAAATAATTTTTTTTAAAAGAAAACTTCGTTTGTCTAAAATTTCGTTCCTCAGGAATGAAAACTCTTCTTTCAGTGTGTTATAATTTGGATTTTTAAACTGGCATTTGTTTGTACGTGAAGAGCTTTATTAATATATCACAAAAGAAGATTGACAATTCGATTAATGAGATATGTATCATAATTTAAATTTTATTGATCCTAGATTTAAAGCTAGATATGTCCCTTAAAAATTTCTTATGTCCCTTAAAAATTTCTAAAATATGGGCTTGTCATAGGACGGAAGTCCTCCTTCCTGTGTAGTTAAAATAAAGAACATCATTGGGAGTGCATCTTCTGGAAGTGCTTTTTAAGTTGTGCCTTTGGAAGAACTTCCAAATTTTTTGCCGGGTTATGAAAGTCAAGGAAACTTTCTTACAACATTATAATTCCATGAACTAAACTAGAGTTAAATTGGCTTAAGAGCCTTAAGGGTTCATTTTTTTGAATGTGCTATAATTTGGACGGGCATTTATTTATATGTTACATTAAGAGTTTTGTTCATATCGCAAAGAGAGAATGAAAATTCGACAAAAAAAAAGATCTATATCCATATTCAATTTTTTTAGAGCTTTGATTTCCAGCTAGATAACTATCAAGAATAGTGGCGCTTGACCTTTCGTCGGAAAACAACCACTTTTTGATGAGAGTGTAGGCTGGTTGTCGGTCTGTCCGCCTATTTATTTTTGTAAGGAATTTGATTTCCTTGAAATCTGTTAAAGAAACGGATTGTTACCAATGGCATTTTTTATTCAAAGTAAAAAGAGCAAATTTTTTCATAATACGTCCTTTTAATAGTTTTTTGTACCCATAATACCATTTGTAGGTCTCTTTGAGGAAGTTATGCTACACCCAAAAAAGTTCGTAGTCGAAAAATGTACTAAAACAGCAGAAAGTCTGTCGAAAAAGGGAAAGCAGTAATTATTTTTTTTGAAACGACAAACATTATCTGCAATTTTTTAAGCCCGATTACCCATAAACATGTTTTAGTTTCGTTCACACCAAATCAAAAATCTGAATATTTACCAAATGAAGACTTAACTACATACAAAATATTTGCTGATTTCAATTAGGGGCTTTTAAGGATATTCTAGGGCAGATATGTTACAAATTGTTATCCGGTAGACCACATAATACAATAATATGACAGCAAACATCCACAGTTGATTTTAGCAGACTTTTTCTATGAATGTATGTAACTTTGTAATTACGGAAATTTAAGCACCGTCAACGCTAATTAAAATAGTGCGTGTACGATATTTATTACCTTCTTGGAAATGCTAGTGATATTTGTCAGTGTTTCAAAGTTTCTCTAAGTGGTTACACACATTGGGTGGGAATGTCGTTTGGACTCGGCTTTAAAAAAGAGGTCCCTTGTCGTTTAGCTAAAACATAGAATCGGAAATTGTTTTTAAAATAAAGAAAAGAAAGGCTCACTTAGACTATTCTGTCCATTGTAATACCACAGTGCTGGACTTCTCCCTTCTCACTGGGTACTGCCCGATTTTATTTTAAGCTCAATGACAAGGGACCTCCTTTTTATAGCCGAGTACCCGAACGGGTATCAGTGAAACCATTTAGAGAAGCTTTGAAACACTTAGAAATGTCACCAGCTTTACTGCGGTGGAATAGTCCACCGTGGAAAAACTTTTTGGTATTTGGTCGAAATTGGGGTTGAAACCACGACCCTGTGTATGCAAGGTGGGCATTAGGGCTATAACCAATTTTTTGGCATAGTACCACGAGATGCGCCATGATGATTTATTAATGAAAAGCATTATCTTACACCACGGTGGGTCTCAGTGTGGGTAATGTACACTGAAAAAAATATTGTCGTGAGGTCAAAGATTTCATGTCTTTAAAATACGAATACAAATTTTGCTTAGCATAGAAGACGCATTTCTCTAAAATAAAGTTATTTTCCTTGTCCAAAAGTCGATAAACTTTTCAATAAAGTCGTATTGTCCTTATAATTAAGTGATTTGGCTTAAAAATGGGTATCTTAACATGAAAGAAAAAATTTATAGGCTAAGGTCAACATGACTTTAATAATTCAGAAAAATTCTTTAAATTTAATGAAATTGTCTTTGAATTTGTTGTCTTTTTGCATCTTGACTACAAAGCAAAAAATCGTTCAAATATAGGACATGTTTTTCAAAACTTTATTTTAAAGAAGTTTTTTACTTCAAACATAGCATAATTTCTACTGGAAGTCGAGTCCTAATTTGGAAAATAAAGTTGCCGTTAACTCGTTTTTAAAGGACTTTGATAGCATATGAAGAAAAAAAGCTGAGAAAGCGAAAAATTAAAATTTGCTTCCTAGAAGCAAGTACACATAACCTAAATATAAAAGAGAATTGTGTCTTAAAAGTATCCTTACTTGTATTCTCCGCTTCTTTGGCTCGGAATCAATACCAAATTTTTTAAAGTAAAGACAAAATCTTTGGAACCGAGTATGCTTTTTTTCAGTGTAGCCAAAATTGTGAATATTGGGCAATATATTTATGTAAGAGCTATACGTAAGTCTAAATAAATAATACTTTAAAACTTGCAATTTGAGTAACATTGGTTAATAATTAAGAGTATCATGGCCACATTTGGTAAAATCGGGAGCTATATCTGTATGGGATCTTTATCTAAATCTGAACCGACTTCGATGCAATTTTGCTCACTTAAAGGATAGTGAATAAAATTACTTTGTGTCAAATTTGACGATGATCGGTGGGTAAAAAAGCGCAATGTAAACTCATTTTTCGAAATCGTCCAAATATAATAGCGTTCATCGAAAAAACACTTTGTGCCAAATTTCATTAAAAAGATTAATCATTGCGACCGGAATCCTGCGAACAACAAATACATGGACAGACGGACGGATATCAAAGGCTAGATCGACTCAGTAGGTGATTCTGAGTCGATCGGTATACATTTTATGGGGTCTAAAATCAATATTTTTGGTAGGCACATATTTTGGTAGATCAAAGTTATTATACCCTGACCACTATGTGGTTATAAAAATAATCTTTAATTAAACTGAGATATTGAATCTTTGGATTAAATATAAAAAAGCTCCAACTTCGGTTTAAAGTTTCTTTTTTGAAATTAAGAAAACGTATACTTTGACATTTGTTTGCACATGAATAGCTTTCTTAATATATCGCAAAAAGAATATGAAAATGTAGAAGATCAGATCTGTATCCTAATAGAGCTTAGATATACAGCTAGATAGCTCCGTAATTTTTTTTATTTTAAATATCTTTTGATCGGAATCAATACAAAAGTCAATAAGGCAAGGTAAAAATCGTTGAATTACACAATGGACTGAATAGTCTAAGGAAGCGAAACAACTATAGTTAACCTAACCGACACTGGGTTACCGACACCGAACAAAAATATTGACATAATATGAAAGATCATATAATGTAAATTAGAGGAAACAAACATTTACAGAATACACTAAAAAAAGTGAATTTCACTAAAACTGATTTAATTCTCTTTTAGTTTATAGAATTATTACGTTTTAAGAAAGTTTCCATGACTTTAACAATTTTTTGCGTACGTAAGTTAACTTAACTAAAGCAGAAGAAAAAATTATACACAATTGAAGTATAAAGATGAACTAAATTCGTGTCTCCCACAAAATAGTTCAGAATTCCTTAATATTTGTACATTTTACGAATAATGCGTCCATCATGAACTTCGTATGGCACTAAAGACATTATTGCAATTTTGGACTTTTGGACGAAAATTTCTTTAATAAGTGAAAAATAATAATTTTGTCTAATAAATTTTCTTAAATTTGTCGAAATTTTTTTACTTATTTTTGCGAAATCGGCGCGAAATCTGCGTTTATAATACAGTTTAGATAAAATTTTCTATAATTAATCAAATTTTTCTACAATTAACTAAAATTTTCTTTCCTGGTGGGTTCACTGTTTTTTTCAGTGTAAGGATAAATGAAGATGATATGAAGAAATTAAACGAAATTCTTAAATTTAGGATACGAAATTGGCAACGACATACGTTAAAGACGTATGTCTTTGAAGTAAGGCAAATTGTTATAATCAAATTGATTTGCTCTTATAAAATAAAAACCATAAGCATAGAAAGGCCTCTGATGAGGATGGGCTTAGCCCATACCCCGTATTGAACCTTTGGATTAAAGATACAAAAAAGCTTCAGATGTACACCCTCAAAAAATTGCTTCTGTAATATATACCCTAGGTTAGGTTAGGTTAAAGTGGCAGCCCGATTAAGATTCAGGCTCACTTAGACTATTCAGTCCATTGTGATACCACATTAACTAAAAGTACCTATTACATATGGGCACTTCTAGTTTTAACCGCTGAACCTTCTTGATTATTCTTCTTTGTTGAACCAACCAGATTGTTCCAAAAACATTAGCAGACTGCTTAAGTTAACGTTTTCCAGATCCGCCAGTAATCTGAAGCTATATGCTCCTAAAAGTTGCTTGCGCTTTACACAAAATGCAGGACACTCACACAAGAGGTGTTTAATTGATTCCTTTTCTTCCGCATCATGACAGCTCATACAATAGTCATTATACTTCGCGCCTATAATGTTTGCAAAATCGCCTATCAGGCAGCGACCCGTTATAGCAGATATCAGGAGTGATATCTGACGTCTCGAGAACACTAGCATATCTAGTGTGCGGTTCAAGTTTAAATGGGGCCATATTTGCTTAGTGTCGTTACATCCCTTGCAATTCTCCCATCGAACATTTGCCATCATAACAGCCTTCTCACACAGCATGAGCTTGCAGGTAGCCAGGGGCATACCAACAGATTCTAGTTCCCCAGGAATATGTAAGGTAGTCCCTAGCCTTGCCAAATCATCCGCTATGGCCAGGCACCCATATTAGGTGAATATTGTACTGCTCAGTTATCTCATTGAGAGATTTGCGGCAGTCGATGGCCGTTTTCGAGTCGAGGAACACAGAGTCCAAGGATTTTATTGCAGGTTGACTGTCTGGGTATATATTAATGTCCACATTTTTTGGAACATTACTTCTCAGCCAATTCGCCACCTCTCTTATTGCTAATATTTCAGCCTGAAAAACACTACAGTGATTAGGTTATCTTTTCGTTTTTCGAAGTTCCAGATCATTAGAATATACTCCGGAACCCAAGTGTCCATCCAATTTGGAGCCATCAGTGTAGAAATCTATATATTCTTTATTCCCCGGGGTCTGTGTACACCACGCCTCACTGTTGGGGATTAGAGTCTCAAACTTTTTGTCGAAAATATATACCCTAAACACATTCTGCTTCAAGCATATATATTTTCAAGATTGGTCCAAACAAAATATTGTTTGTATTATTCAAACATATTATGCATCACCTTAGACATAAACTGGTAGAAAACTTTTTAATGAAATGCTCTTTGTGTATATCTATTTTTAAGGCGCCAAGTGGTTACTTCCATTCCTTAACTTTGCATCCTTGCATATTATATTTACAAACATTTTACGTCCCAAACATAATATGTTATAACATATTCACATATATGTCCCGAACATGTTATGCTAGTTTATGAACATTATATGCTTGCACTTAAAAATATTGTGTTAAATAATCCATAATAATAATATTGTGTTAAATAGTTCCAAACATATAATTTTTACACCCAAACATATGAAAAACAGTCTTTTTCGTCCGTGTAGTCTAAGACAGATCGAATTTCACCACGACCCAGAATATGTATGCTTAATGGTAGAGGGTATGAAATCCCTCGTCTTTGGTTTGAATGCCAATAGCAAATTACTTATGTAAATGATTAAAATATTTCGATTCAAGTAAACTTTTTTTGAGTGTACTACTGCTAGTGAAGAAACCTTAATATCACGGTTTATTGTTTATACTCAAAGTTCACTACCTCTATTGAAAATCCATTTACACTTCACTTTTATTTTTAGTATATGTGTGGCTTTGGTTCTCATTTCTCTTCGGAAGATCCTCGTTGTCCTAACTCTTTGCCTGAAGGACAGAATACACCACAGAAATGTCCATATGGCCTCTATGCTGAGCAACTGTCCGGAACAGCATTTACAGCACCACGTAAAGAGAATGCCCGTACCTGGCTGTATCGCATCAATCCAAGTGCGAAACATCTACCATTTCAGTCATATGAGAAAGAGGGTTCCAAATACTTAACACACAATTGGGATGAACAAAAGCCTAACCCGAATCAGGTAAGTCAGATGGTGATGGATTTGTTACAGTTGCATAAAACTATGGGACCTCCAAACAATATCTGACCAAATTTTTAATTGTTTTAGATGCGTTGGAAGCCTTTTGATATTCCCGCACCTTCGAAACAAGTGAATTTTGTCCAAGGTCTGCATACAGTATGCGGCGCTGGTGATATCCGTAGTCGTCATGGTCTGGCAGTGCATGTCTTCATGTGCAATGTTTCCATGAAAGATACAGCATTCTACAATAGTGATGGCGATTTTCTGATCGGTGAGTAACTAAGCAATATACTCGTATACACTAAAAAAATAGTAAACCCAACAGGAAGAAACATTGTGGTTGATTTTAGAAAACTTATATTAATTTTAAAAAAATTCACTAAAGTGTATTACAAACGCAGATATCAAGCGGAGTTTACAAAAATAAGTAATTATTTTTCGACAAATTCAAGATAATTTAATGATTGGTTAAATTTATACATTTTAAGAAATTCCGCACAATTTTGTGGGAGACACGAGTTTAGCAAATCTTTACTCTTCATTTCGGTATAATTTTTTCTCCTTTTTGGTTTTTTAACTAACGTATTATTAAAGTTAATAAACATTTCTCCAAACGTAATGATTACTTGAACTAAAATAGAGTTAAATCGGCTTTAGTGCTAAATAGGGTTCACATTTTTTTTGAGTGTAGAAATTCAATATATTTCTTGAATGTTTTAGCTGACTTTTCTGTGAGTGTAACAATCTCTTTTGGGAGTAGTCTGCGTTCAGCGTCTTATGTACCCATGCTACCATGTCTAATTTTAGCAAACCACTTCTAAATGGTTAATTTTTCTGTATCTCTGTTGTTGTTTGCGTCATCGCCCACCTTCGACTTTCTTATTTTCAAAAAAAAAAAAAAAAAATACAACTTTGGAAACGATGAGCGCCTTTTTAGGGAGCCACCGTGGTGCAATGGTTAGCATGCCGGCCTTGCATACACAAGGTCGTGGGTTCGATTCCTGCTTCGACCGAACACCAAAAAGTTTTTCAGCGGTGGATTATCCCACCTCAGTAATGCTGATGACATTTCTGAGGCTTTCAAAGCTTCCCTAAGTGGTTTCACTGTAATGTGGAACGCCGTTCGGACTCGCATATAAAAAGGAGGTCCCTTGTCATTGAGCTTAACATGGAATCGGGCAGCACTCAGTAATAAGAGAGAAGTTCACCAATGTGGTATCACAATGGACTGAATAGTCTAAGTGAGTCTGATACATCGGGCTGCCACCTAACCTAGGTTTGATAAAAGAGAACAAGGGGACATTGCTCGGACCCACGTCAATTCCTTTATTCGGACGACCCAAAATCTCTCCCTTTATATAGACCACGACAGAGAATGAAGTCGCCGAGTCGCACCGTCGATTTTTGACGAACCGGCTATTTGTAGCCAGTTAACGCCGCCACCGATAAAGTCGACTCATCTCGACTGAAATGTAGCAGCCAATTAAGCAAATTATATTATATGAAATCTGAAAAAATGCACAGCAGATATTAATAAAATGCAAATTTAATCTAAAATATATATAGTATGCAAAATGGTAAAAAAGAATTTCTGCATACCACATTTTCTTAAAAAATGTATGTGTTTTTTTTTAATAATGGTTGTATCATAAAAAATACAGTGCGCATTTAATTAAGCTTTTAATTCCAAATACACAATTTGATTTTAGTAAAAAATAGAGCATAGAGATATTTTTACACTACACAGTTTTTTTTACGAAATTACTTTCATCTCTAGTAAATATTCTTTAACTTCCAATTTGTAGTTTTTTGAATTTTTGATCAAAATTTGATTTTCAATTTTGACTGTAGAATACTTAGAAGTACTACAAATTTTCCGGAAAAAGCATCTTTAAAATTCGCGATGTTTTAAATGCAAAAAAAAAAAAAAATAATTTCAAGGAATTCGTTCAACATTTTAAGACTTAAGAATTTTTTCTGGTTGTATCTTAAAATATACAGTGCGCATTTAATGGGTTAATTTAATTTTTTTATGGATGGTTTCCCGACAAGTATATATATTTGCTTCACCAAGCTACCGCCATTGGTGGCAAAAATAAACGCAGCCAAACCTGGACCGGATTCATTTTCTGGACCGCAGTCTTCGTTACATTTCAGAATTAGGCAAGACATCGCCCTACTGCGGCTTCTGCTTACATATATCAATTATTGGGTTGTTTTTGTAATGTTTTTTTTTTATGGATTTGATAAATAATTTAAATATAATTAATATTTATTATAAATCAATTTTTATATTTACAGTTCCCCAAGAAGGAGTATTGGATATTACAACGGAGTTTGGTAAAATGAAAGTGGCGCCCAACGAAATTTGTGTTATACCTCAGGGTGTTCGTTATGCCGTCAATGTTTCGGGTCCCACAAGGTATGGAGAGAGATATAACTATAGTATATATTTTTCTTAATTTATTATTCTCCCATTCCAGAGGTTACATCTTGGAAGTATATGATAATCATTTCCATTTACCAGATTTAGGACCAATTGGCGCCAATGGCTTGGCCAATCCCAGAGATTTTGAAACTCCAGTTGCTTGGTTCGAAGATCGTGAAGTTAAAGGTAAATTTATTCACATTAGATTCCCACACAAAAAAAAAATCTGATTCAATCACGAAATTAATTGATCCAATTAATTTTTTAATTGAAATTGAAATGTCTTCAATCACAGAAATGATAGTATCAATTAAACAATTAATTGAAGGTCAATTAATAAATTAATTGATCCAATTAAAACATTAATTGTTACTATTAATTTTTGTAATTGATTTTTGTTTCAATTAAAAAATTTGTTGAATCCATTAAATTTTTCATTGAATATTTTTTAAAACTCAATTAAAATTTTAATTGGAAAATTTTTTCTGTGCAGATAGTGGTTTTAATGGGGTTATCTTTGATTTCAGATTTTTCTGTGGTTTCCAAATTCCAGGGACATCTGTTCGTAGCCAAACAGAATCATTCTTGTTTCGATGTCGTAGCCTGGCATGGAAATTATGTTCCCTACAAATATAATTTGGCCAAATTCAATGTTATCAATTCAGTTAGTTTTGATCATTGCGATCCTAGCATATTCACTGTTTTGACATGCCCTAGCTCGAGATATGGAACTGCAATTGCCGATTTTGTTATATTCCCTCCAAGATGGTCAGTACAAGAGCACACATTTAGACCTCCCTATTATCATCGTAAGTATTGCAATGAAATGACTGAAATTGCTTAAGGAGGTGCTCCGAGTTAAAACTCATTAAAAAGTAATGTAATGCAAATAATATGGCCTTGTGATAGTAACTCATTATTCCCAACCATACGTTACTGCTGGGGTGTAGCACAAATGTCTTTTCCTAGTTAAAAATGTGCAAGTTGAAGTGAAAAACTGTATATTAAGAGCATTTGCGCCATACCGTATGGATGGGAATAATGACTTATCTTAACCGCATATGTGTTGCCAATTTAACACACAAACAAAATTTCATTAAAATTTAGTCAACTAAGTTGTTCCACACCGGAAGAGATTTACTACCTGTAACATTTTTTCCTCTTCTTTATATTGGCACTTTTTACTGTATGTTACCATTTCGATTTTTAGGCAACTGCATGAGCGAATTCATGGGTTTAATATTGGGACGCTATGAGGCCAAAGAAGAAGGATTCATGCCTGGGGGTGCTACATTACACTCCATGATGACTCCTCATGGACCAGATGCTAAATGCTTTGAGGGTGCTTCAAAAGCAAATTTGATCCCAGAACGTGTGGCTGAAGGCACTCAGGTAAGTTTGAGTATTTGTTTTGCTTGCAATATAGTTAATATTAAAATGCATTTCAATTATTATTTAAGGCCTTTATGTTCGAATCATCCTTAAGCATGGCTGTCACGAAATGGGGTGAAGAGACTTGTCAGAAATTGGATGCCAAATACTACGAATGTTGGCAAATGTTGAAAAATAACTTCAAATTGCAATGATTTCATGTATAAGCATAGCCAGAAATGGTCACAATCGATTTATAAATAAAAATAAGTGAATTTTATCTTTCTCAATGTTTTTATTGTTTCTTCAATACATATATATGAATACTATTTTGATATGATTTTTTGTAAATAACTAACATATTGGGTATTTGCATATACTCTTAGATTGCATAAAATTAAGTTATTGAAGACCTGATGGACATACTATTTGCGATTGATGACATTCACATTGGTAAATATTATAAAAAAAAAAATAAGAAATACCAACATATCGATATTTTCATAAACAATGTAATATATGTTACGAAATGTAGTTTTTCATTGAAAAATATCTATAACATATTCTTTAAAGTGTTTTTTTTTAATTTAAAAATCTTTAAAATTACATCTTCCTCATTCGCATCCGATGCATATATACCCACAAATTAATATTATTTAAAAAAGGAGATACACCCTCAAAAAATCGCTTCTGTAACATATACCCCAAACACATTTTGCTTCAAGCAAGTATAACAGGTTGGCTGATAAGTCCCCGGTCTAACAAAGAAAAACACATTTTTTGTCAAAATTCGTTTTTATTATTCAACATAGTTCCCTTCAAGAGTGATACAACGATTATAACGACCTTCCAATTTTTTGATACCATTTTGGTAGTACTCCTTTGGTTTTGCCTCAAAATAGGCCTCAGTTTCGGCGATCACCTCTTCATTGCAGCCAAATTTTTTCCCTGCGAGCATCCTTTTGAGGTCTGAGAACAAGAAAAAGTCGCTGGGGGACAGATCTGGAGAATATTGTGGGTGGGGAAGCAATTCGAAGCCCAATTCATGAATTTTTGCCATCGTTCTCAATGACTTGTGGCACGGTGCGTTGTCTTGGTGAAACAACACCTTTTTCTTCTTCATATGGGGTCGTTTCGCCGCGATTTCGACCTTCAAACGCTCCAATAACGCCATATAATAGTCACTGTTGATGGTTTTTCCCTTCTCAAAATAATCGATAAAAATTATTCCACGTGCATCCCAGAAACCAGAGGCCATTACTTTGTCAGCGGACTTTTGAGTCTTTCCACGCTTCGGAGACGGTTCACCGGTCGCTGTCCACTCAGCTGACTGTCGATTGGACTCAGGAGTGTAGTGATGGAGCCATGTTTCATCCATTGTCACATATCGACGGGTGTATTACGAGTTAACAGCTGCAAACACCGCTAAGAATCATCAACACGTTGTTGTTTTTGGTCAAATGTGAACTCGCGCGGCACCCATTTTGCACAGAGTTTCCGCATATCCAAATATTGATGAACGATATGACCAACACGTTCCTTTGATATCTATAAGGCCTCTGCTGTCTCGATAAACTTCATTTTACGGTCATTCAAAATCATTTTGTGGATTTTTTGATGTTTTCGTCGGTAACCACCTCTTTCGGGCGTCCACTGCGTTCACCGTCATCCGTGCTCATTTCACCACGCTTGAATTTTGCATACCAATCAATTATTGTTGATTTCCCTGGTGCAGAGTCCGGAAACTCATTATCAAGCCAAGTTTTTGCTTCCACCGTATTTTTTCCCTTCAGAAAACAGTATTTTATCAAAACACGAAATTCCTTTTTTTTCCATTTTTTTCACAATAACAAAAGTTGCTTCACAAAAGACGTATCTCACAAACTAATTGACTTACAGACGTCAAATTTTGACACGAATCATTGGAAGGATGGTACTATATAAAAATAATATGCATTTAATACTAGCGACGCCATCTATGTGTTAGACCGGGGACTTATCAGCCAACCTGTTATTTTCAGGATTGGTCCAAACAATATATTGTTTGTATTGTTCAAACATACTATGTTTCACCTTAGGGCATACACTGGTAACATAGTAAAAAATTTGAATGAAATTTTCTTTGTGTGTATATATTTTTAAGGCGCTAATTGGTTATTTCCATTATTTTACTTGCAGCATTCTCTCTAGGTCTCTCTTTCTAAACACATATATGTTTATAGACTATTTCCAAATTAATATATGTTTGCATCTAAACATATTATATTTACAAACATTTTATGTCCCAAACATAATATGTTCTAACATATTAACATATATGTCCCAAGCATGTTATGCTAGTTTATGAACACTATATGATTGCACGTAAAAATAGTGTGTTGAAAAATTTGAGTTCCAAACATATAATTTGTACACCCAAACATATGAAAAACAGTCTTTTTCGTCCGTGTACATATTAGGGTGAGCATTTATTCGAAGTTTTGGATTATTCGATTTGTTGTTCGATTTGTACTAAAAACAAGTTAGATAGGTCTAGTCATAACCTAAACCGGCCGCACTGAAAGTTTATAACCACACGACTAACACTTGAGAGATCTAATTTGATATGAGTAGATCTGAGCAGATCCGACATTTGGTAATTGCATTGAAGTTAAATCTGATCAGATCTCAATATTGGCCTAGATCTAATGCCTTAGTTAGCTATGATAATATCTCAAAATTGGCCCTTTAGATATAAGCAGATATATCCAAATATGATTGAATTGGATATAAATGTATATAATTTCATATAAGGAAATACATCTACTCTGGGACCGCTACTCAAAACAAATTAAAGTGTTTTTTGGGAAAAAAATGAGCTACCTACCTTTTATTTACCTTCTTAGATCCCAAAATGCGTTATTAATGTAAATACATTTTTACATTGTTTAGTACCATTTACGAATTCGTTCTTCTTATAAAAGCAAAAATGAACTAAAAGTAATGAAAAAAACTCCTTGGCACTAGGGCTGTCATTCGGGATCGATTTTTATAAATCCCGGGATGCGGGATTTTAAAATGTAGAATCCCGGGATTTTCCGGGATTTTTTTTGGGATCCCGAAATTTTCGGAATTCTTTAAATATTTTAAGTAATAACAATCTACAGCGACAAAAAACTGATAAGTTTAATTCAATGTTATTAACAAAAGACAACAAAAGAACATAAGTGTAAATTAAAAAGCAATTTCAAATTGCTTTCATACTTAACGAACAATTAGAACCAACTCAACAATATGAAGAAAAGAAAAAATAAATTAAAAAACAATTTCATATCGCTATCTTACTAGCAAAACATTTTAAGGATTATGATTAGAATAGGTAAAGGGTGATTCTTTTGAGGTTAGGATTTTCATGCATTAGTATTTGACAGATCACGTGGGATTTCAGACATGGTGTCAAAGAGAAAGATGCTCAGTATGCTTTGACATTTCATCATGAATAGACTTACTAACGAGCCACAACGTCGAATTTTCAGTGAATTGGCCCTAGAAAAGTTGGCAGAAAATCCGCTTTTTTATCGACAAATTTTGTTCAGCGATGAGGCTCATTTCTGGTTGAATGGCTACGTAAATAAGCAAAATTGCCGCATTTGGAGTGAAGAGCAACCAGAAGCCGTTCAAGAACTGCCCATGCATCCCGAAAAATGCACTGTTTGGTGTGGTTTGTACGCTGGTGGAATCATTGGACCGTATTTTTTCAAAGATGCTGTTGGACGCAACGTTACGGTGAATGGCGATCGCTATCGTTCGATGCTAACAAACTTTTTGTTGCCAAAAATGGAAGAACTGAACTTGGTTGACATGTGGTTTCAACAAGATGGCGCTACATGCCACACAGCTCGCGATTCTATGGCCATTTTGAGGGAAAACTTCGGAGAACAATTCATCTCAAGAAATGGACCGGTAAGTTGGCCACCAAGATCATGCGATTTGACGCCTTTAGACTATTTTTTGTGGGGCTACGTCAAGTCTAAAGTCTACAGAAATAAGCCAGCAACTATTCCAGCTTTGGAAGACAACATTTCCGAAGAAATTCGGGCTATTCCGGCCGAAATGCTCGAAAAAGTTGCCCAAAATTGGACTTTCCGAATGGACCACCTAAGACGCAGCCGCGGTCAACATTTAAATGAAATTATCTTCAAAAAGTAAATGTCATGGACCAATCTAACGTTTCAAATAAAGAACCGATGAGATTTTGCAAATTTTATGCGTTTTTTTTTTAAAAAAAGTTATCAAGCTCTTAACAAATCACCCTTTATATTTTCGTACAATTGCGATAATCCTTTTTTCATCGTTTTAAGTAACTTCTTAAAAATATCAAGGCATCCAAAATGTTATCAGATAAACGCTGTCTTGTCATATTGTCGAAGGACCATTTATCATTGAATTTTATTTTATATATGGCACGCATTCCATTTTACATGAACACATTGTTCAAAGGAGAACCTTATCGTTTACTTCGATTTTTGATGAAATTGTGCATTTTATAATATACCTCATGTATAATAAATTCTTACTTACCATAAATGTTTACTAACTCAATTTGTCGGGTATGAAATCTAAGGGCCGTTTGCACTGAATGAAGTCCTCAATTTATTAATGAATAATGAAAAAACCCAAAAATTTAACAAATTGGAATTATTTTTTCGAGATCCCGTCCCGAAAATCCCGGGATTTCGGGACGGGAAATTTCGAAAGATTTAAAACAACACCACTTGTTGGTAACACCTCAATAACCAAAGTATAAGGTAAGGTATAAGTTTGCAAAGATTACAAACAGAAAACTCCATCACATTCAGAGAAGGAATATGATCACCCTAAACATTTTTCAAGAGCAAAATGCTCCATTTCTGTACACAGAAAAAAAATTCCGTAGTTAAACTAACGCTAAATTTATCTTATTTTTATTGGAAAAAATTTATTTGCTTGTAGTTAAATTTTTATTATTTTTATCGAAATTTTCCACAGCTTAATGAAATCTTACTTTTTTTAAGTATGTCTCGACTCCGACTCCGGAGTCGACTCCAGGTGGTGTACCTAAGTCTAATTTTAACAGTATTCCAATTGTAATTTTAAAGTGTAGTGTTCCAAAAATAGACCGATATAAGTATTCTATTTTGCCATATGTGTTTTTATGTCCTAAAGAACCCTACATTTGAATTTTGATACGACTCGACGACAAATCTCAGCATTTTAGGAATGTAAAGAACTCTACATTTTAATGTCAGGCCAATAAATTAAAATACGACACAAGACTATACACTCAAAAAAAAGTTTACTTGGATCCAAAGATTTTGACCTTCCTTTAAGGATTTTGGTATTGATTCCGAGCCAAAGATGCCGCTCCTTAAAAATAAACCTTTTTTAGGGACCTCCCTGGTTTTAAATCTAGGATCGATAAAATTAAAATTGGATACAGATCACATTCATCGAATTTTTATTCTCTGTTTGCGATATATTAATAAAGGTATTCATGTACAAACAAATTCCGGTTTCAAAATCCAAATTATGCCAAGTACTTCAAAGTAAAAACTGTTTTCTTAATGCTAAAAAAACTTTAAACCAAAGATGCAAATCCTTAAAATAAGTCTTAGCCTATATTTGAAGCATTTTTATCTTAAATTTAAAAATTCAATATGTCAGTTGAGTTAAAGACGATTTCTTTAAATCAAAAATGTTTTTCTTTATTTTAAGGAACATTTGCCTTACTTCAAAGATCTACAACTTCAACAGAGGGATGCAAAATTTCAAGATTTGTGTTCTAAATTTAATGAAAAAAATTTTTGAAGCAAGGATTATAAACTTTCTTTTAATTAAAATATCATTATTTTAAAGAATTTTGTCCTTAGCATTGCGTAAATTTCGAGTCCTAAAATTTAACGTGCATAATCTTCCATATTAGGTCAATAATTTTTTCAGTGTAGAGAGACCACATAAAAATATGGGTAGATAACAACAATCTCCAAAATATGTATTTATAAAAACAAAAAATTTCAAGAAATAATTGGGCTTCCAGAAGTTTAAGAAGAAAAATCGTGGAATTAATCTATATAGGAATTTTATAAAAAATAAATCTATATAAAAAAGGAAAATACACAAAAATCAAAATGACGGGCTAATCAGACAGAAAGTTTAGATGTTAAAAAATGTAATGTGTCGGATATAGAAAACAAACATAAACTGCCAAAAATTAGGACGGGCGGAATTTTAAATAACCACTACCATACAACAGATGACAGGAATAGGTGGACAGTTACGAAAATTGTTTCTAAAGATATAAAATGGTGAAACATCGAGTTATAAATGGTCTATCAGTTATGGACACTAGAGGCCAGGGTTGATAAAGTTGACATTTTTTGTGCTTTGTTTGATACATTTCGACTGCCAAAAGGCACGACCGCGAGTCATTTGGTTCTTTTCATCACAATTACTCTATATAGAGTTATTCTGCCATAAATGTGAACGTTTCTCACATATAAACTCAACTCGAAAAATTATAAAAAGCGGACATTGAAGAATTTAGGATATTACATGATCTCAACATTTTTGAGAGGAATATTGTCTATACCACATTCGTTTGGTAGATTTTGCAAAGAGGTACTTCTTTGTGACAAAATTTTCTATAGAAATAAAATTTTGAAAAAAAAATTCTATAGAAGTTTTTGAAATTTTCTATAGAAATAATATTTTGACAAAATTTTCTATAGAAATTAAATGTTTATAAAATTTTATAGAAATAAAATTTTGAAATAATTTTCTATAGAAATAAAATTTTTACAAAATTTTCTTAGAAGTAAAAGTTTGACAATCTTTCCTATAGAAATAAAATGTTGACAACATTTTCTACAGAAATAAAATTTTGCAAAATAAGATTTTTTTAGAAAAACTAAAAAGTTGTCCAGATCGGACTAGATTTTAATATTCGTATACTTTTACAATAGTCTTTAAATTTGATATTATATAATTTTAGCACTTTTGGCTTCGAAAAGTACATTTTTAGTACTTTTTCGTCAACATAATTTATCATCCCTGTTAGAGGCCATGCCAGAGGTTTAATTTAAAATTACAGCTTCCAAGGACATCGGGTGTATTTGGAGATTTCTCAAGTAATTATCTCCATATACAAAATATGGATCTCAAATAACTCTAAATTCAAAATTTCTGACAAATCTTATGAAAATTTTAGACTGGGAAAAACTTCTTAAAACAAATCGGAAGATGGGTTTATATGTAGGAGCTATATCACAAAATTGTCCGGTATGGCCCATTTTCGAACTCGACATGCCTGCCACAAAATTTTGAACGTTAGGTTCTACTTCTAAATTTCTACGACTCCGGCTCCGACTCCAGCAAAATCTTCAGACTCCGACTCCGGCTCCGACTCCACAGCCCTGGTTTTAACAACGCTTTGTGGAAATCTCAAAATGTGGATTAAAATTTAGTTCAATTTTCGTGCGAGGTAGTTCATTCTTCCTATAAAATAGTTCAAATTTTTCGGTGCAGAAATAAAAATATTGAAAGAAAAACATTTTTTGCTGACAAAAGTTTGGGCTTTCGAAGATATTAAAAAAAAAACGTTTTTTTTTTGCTTTGCGTGGACCTCTATATTGTTGTTTTCGTTATGGAAATGCTGTAAAATAACTTCAAACTACTTACTTACGAAACTGTATTGGAAATAAAATATTTTATAATGGTTTTAATGACATTTTAATATATAGTATTTATTTAATTTTTCAATATTCATAAATGGGAATATTTTAATTTGATTTCTTGTAAATTATTAGTTTATTGACTATTGTTACATAATTATACATTCAACAAAACTCAGCTTTTAAAGCCTTTATTGGCGCTATATTGGTTATTGACGACATTCACATTAGTCTTATGTGTAAACATTTCTTTTTTTTACAAAGAAAGATTTCATAAATATATACAAATACATATTTTTATAAACAATTTATAATATTAACTAACAACTATATTTTCTCATTCGATTTTGAAAAATATCACAACCACATTCAAATCGTTTGAAATACAATTACACATTGACATACTTTGAGATGAGAGTTGGAGGAAATACTATCTCTTTCTCATTCTTTTTATTTCATAGAACACACATACATACATACACTTAGCGAATTTGTTATTCATTTTGATACACACACATATACGCACAGAAATCTAGAAATTTTCCTTTGGTTGAGCGTAGCTTACACACATATACATGTAGTAAAGAGTGAAACATAAAAGTTGCATTTCTTTTATTAAAAAGAAAAATTTATGGGTTTAATAGTAGACTGTTGGTTTGGATTACCAAAAAAGTACAATTTCTTGGAAGCATCTTTTGAAATTGTTTTATTTCATTTTCAACAGACATTCTCTAGAAATATCAAACCTTAATTGAATAGTATCTATATATTTTGAAGAACTTTTTTTATGTATAATGGTTTGCATAAATTGGTTTCGATGCATTTCTGAATGGAGTCATTGTATTATTGAAGGTATACACATTGGTTTCAAATGAGACAATTAAGATTATTATTATGACAGTAGGCAAAATATTTTACCAAAGTGTATATCAAACTATGATACCAGGATCATTCTTGAGATAATTGGATGCCATTTTCGAAAAAATACTTAAACCAATGTGCTATATATCCAATATGAGCAAAGATAGTAATTGGTTTAAATGTGAGGACGATGTTTTGTTTGTTTCTGGCATATTTTTACTAAGGGTGACCGCCACTGAACATCCATATGAAGTGTCCGGAGAAAAAAGTACGTTTAAACCAAATTGGATTCATGGCTCAGCGTTTCATAAAATAAATTTAATTAATCAAGTGACTTAGAATATATAAACAAATAAATTAGTGTAAATTGATTTGTTGTTAATTACATTGAAAAAAATGAACCCTCCAGGAAGAAAAATGTTGGTTAATTTTAAAAAATGTTGATTATTTTTAGAAAATTTCAACTAAATAGTATTATAAACGCTGACCTCACGTCGATATTAAAATAAAAAAATAAAAAATAAAATTATATTAATATAAATTCAGTTAAATGTATGGTAAATAAATTGAATTAAATTAAATTAAAGGTTATTAGGCTAAAACCAATTGAATTAAAATAAGCAAAACTAATTGCATATACACGGACGAAAAAGACTGTTTTCATATGTTTGGGCGTAAAAATTATATGTTTGGAACTCAAATTTTTTAACACAATATTTTAAGTGCAATATTACGAGCATAACATGTTTGGGACATATATGTTAATATGTTACAAGATATTATGTTTGGGACAAAGAATGTTTGTAAAGATAATATGCTTGGATGCAAACATATATTGTTTTAGAAATAGCCTATAAACATATATGTCGTTAGAAAGAGAGACCTAGAGCGTATACTGCAAGTAAAAGAATGGAAGTAACCAATTGGCGCCTTAAATATATATATACACAAAGAAAATTTCATTAACTTTTTTTCTACCTGTGTATGCCTAATGTGAAACATAATATGTTTGAATAATAAAGGGTGATTCTTTTGAGGTTAGGATTTTCATGCATTAGTATTTGACAGATCACGTGGGATTTCAGACATGGTGTCAAAGAGAAAGATGCTCAGTATGCTTTGACATTTCATCATGAATAGACTTACTAACGAGCCACAACGTCGAATTTTCAGTGAATGGGCCCTAGAAAAGTTGGCAGAAAATCCGCTTTTTTATCGACAAATTTTGTTCAGCGATGAGGCTCATTTCTGGTTGAATGGCTACGTAAATAAGCAAAATTGCCGCATTTGGAGTGAAGAGCAACCAGAAGCCGTTCAAGAACTGCCCATGCATCCCGAAAAATGCACTGTTTGGTGTGGTTTGTACACGGATGAAAAAGACTGTTTTTCATATGTTTGGCTATAAACATTATATGTTTGGAACACAAATTTTTAAACACAATATTTTTGAGTGCAAGCATATAATGTTCATAAACTAGCATAACATGTTTGGGACATATATGTTAATATGTTAGAACATATTATGTTTGGGACATAAAATGTTTGTAAATATAATATGCTTGGATGCAAACATATATTAATTTAGAAATAGCCTATAAACATATATGTGTTTAGTAGCTTGGAGCGCTATTAACAGGGAGCGATATTGAATTAAGTTGGAGGTTGTTGCTTGTTATTACAAAATTTACATTTTATTTTTCCTTGGGCAATTGATCTGCTACTTCTTTGATCCTTACAAACTGTGTGGTCCGCTGTTCGAATCCCCGTCCGGCAAAAGGTAAAATTAAAATAAAAAAAATCATACAATTGAATAATTTCTTCTACAATGTTTGTATTACAGAAAAAGGTGCTAAGAACTAAAAAATCTCGTGGAAGTGAGAAAGATGTGGGGGAATATACAATTGGGCAGAAACAAAATTTTGAGCATTCAGGTCGAAAACCTATGTTGTTAGCACCTATATTACCTGTTTATTTTCATAATTCATTATGATTGTAAATATATAAATAAATAAATAAAATTTTGAGCACAATATTGTTTGGGAGAATTTTTTTTAAGCATATAATATTTTTGGGTGCAAAATGCTTCCAAACATATTATATGGTCACATAATAACATATTGTTTTTTGGAAGACAACATTATTGAATTTGGATGCAAAAATACAAAATGTTTGGAAGTTAGACTCCCCAAACATATATTGTTTAGACCAATATGCTTTCAAACATATTATATATTGGTAGAGATCAAACATATAAATGTTTGGGCAATACCCAAAAATGTATATGCTTGAAGCAAAATATGTTTGGGAGTATATGTTACAGAAGCGATTTTTTGTGAGCGTGTACGCTGGTGGAATCATTGGACCGTATTTTTTCAAAGATGCTGTTGGACGCAACGTTACGGTGAATGGCGATCGCTATCGTTCGATGCTAACAAACTTTTTGTTGCCAAAAATGGAAGAACTGAACTTGGTTGACATGTGGTTTCAACAAGATGGCGCTACATGCCACACAGCTCGCGATTCTATGGCCATTTTGAGGGAAAACTTCGGAGAACAATTCATCTCAAGAAATGGACCGGTAAGTTGGCCACCAAGATCATGCGATTTGACGCCTTTAGACTATTTTTTGTGGGGCTACGTCAAGTCTAAAGTCTACAGAAATAAGCCAGCAACTATTCCAGCTTTGGAAGACAACATTTCCGAAGAAATTCGGGCTATTCCGGCCGAAATGCTCGAAAAAGTTGCCCAAAATTGGACTTTCGGAATGGACCACCTAAAACGCAGCCGCGGTCAACATTTAAATGAAATTATCTTCAAAAAGTAAATGTCATGGACCAATCTAACGTTTCAAATAAAGAACCGATGAGATTTTGCAAATTTTATGCGTTTTTTTTAAAAAAAAAGTTATCAAGCTCTTAACAAATCACCCTTTACAAACAATATTTTGTTTGGACCAATCCTGAAAATATATATGCTTGAAGCAAAATGTGTTTGGGGTACATGTTACAGAAGCGATTTTTTTGAGGGTGTAACATAGAACTTAAATTGAGTCATCACCAGGTTTGGCCTGTCGCAAACTGTGACTTTTGCGACATACGTTCACGACGGTATAATACGTATGTCGCAAAAGTCGTAAACCTAGTGTAGGAAACCTAATTTTGAATTAAAGAAATTGTTAATATATTTTAATTTAATTTAGTTAAGCTCCCCGATAAAAGGTATGCAGAAAATGCTTTATATTGTATATATTCAAAACTCTACTAGATTTACATCTCTCATTCACAACTTCAAACTATTCTTGGTTTTCCTGGTCCATTATGTCCATCCAAGCTTTAGTTGCATCAACGAATGACTAGCTACAATTTTGAAAATTAATTAGTATGGAATTTGGCTCTAATAAGCCAAAAAGTGATTTTATAAAATTCTCTCTAAACAGCAATTCACTTATGCAAGACTTAAGTAGTTTTCCTTCCTTCTAGTTTCTGTAGTAATTTGTGAAAGGTTAACTATGAGCGAATACCGACCGTCACGTTTATTGCACCATCGAGTAATTCATAGTAATTTTGGCTTCGAATTGAAAAAACTCTATTCTCAAGTTTTTTTTTTAAACTCGTTAATAATTTTATGAACATTCCTGAGAATTGAAACTTCTTCGCATATTTCATCATATTGGATTTCATTCACCGCTTAGCTGAAGGGTCTGAAGTATTAGGAGTTTGCGACGTTTGCTACTTTTTCTACATTTACGCAGTCGCAAACCTTAAAAAGTTTGATACAGACCATCTCTGGTCATCACCCCCACAGAAAGGTATATACGGAAGGTTGTGCAAATATTCAATCGCACGGACAAAATGGTCTATATTTAGTGGTTTATATATTTTCATCTGGCATTTTCTTGACCAGGTTTCTTAATCTTCTTCAGGTTCCTTAATTTTCACCTTAATCTTCGAATAATAATTGTACGTAAATCATGCATTAAAGGGTGATACGGTCAAGGGAAAACGCGTGTAAATCGGTGAAATCGTTTATTTAAAAAATCAAATTAAATCTTTTTCAAGTTCAATTAGTATAAAATTCAGGAAAAATATTCAGTTAGGCTTTCGCTTTTCCAAATCCGAATTGCCGGGCCTCACGCTTGACACCTGCCATCACCTTCTTCGGCGCAGAAAGCCAGTTTGCCTTGAACTGCTGCTCGTCCTTAGCAGTTTTTTTGGTCTTCTTTAGGTTCCGCTTGACAATAGCCCGGTATTTCTCAATTGGGCGGAGCTCTGGCGTGTTGGGAGGGTTCTTGTCCTTGGGAACCACCTGCACGTTGTTGGCGGCGTACCACTCCATGGCCTTTTTACCGTAATGGCAAGATGCCAAATCCGGCCAAAACAGTACGGAACAACCGTGTTTCTTCAGGAAAGGCAGCAGACGTTTATTCAAACACTCTTTCAAGTAAATTTCTTGGTTGACAGTCCCGGAAGCTATGAAAATGCTGCTTTTCAATCCACAGGTACAGATGGCTTGCCAAACAAGATATTTCTTTGCGAACTTTGACAGTTTTATGTGCTTGAAAATATCTG